>NC_135306.1:89452839-89660613 GCF_048772815.1 Callospermophilus lateralis | reverse complement strand
GGGTGGTAATGATCACTACAAAATTCCCACTTGGATCACCAAATTTTGTTCTTCTAGGTTGAAGTGTTCGTTTACAGTATCAGGTTTTATTTTAGGTTTCACTCTGTTCTCTCCTATATAGAATAATGAATTTGGATCTCTAAATCCAACATGGTTTGTAGTAGCACTTTGAAACTTGACAAAATAAAGTAGTTCTCAATTTTGTCTCTATGGATTGTTTCCTCTCAAGTGGCCCTAGTCACAGAGTGTGGAAAAGCACTTTCATTGAAAGGGGTTGCCAAGCTTCCAAGAAATTACGAGTTTCCGAAATACAAGCAAATATTTTCTCAAGCAATCTTGATGATACTTCGTGGTAATGATCAGTAAACAAATCCCACTTGGCTCACCAAATTTTGTTCTTTTAGATTGAAGCGTTCGTTTACAGTAGCAGTTTTATTTTTAGGTTTCACTCTGTTCTCTCCTATACAAATAGATGAATGTGGAACTCTAAATCCAACATGGTTTGTAGTAGCTCTTTGAAACTTGACAAAATGAAGTAGTTCTCAGTTTGGTCTCTATGGTTGTTTAATCTTCACGTAGTAGAAATCTGATACTGGCGAAAAGAACTTTCATTGAAAGGGGTTGGCAGGCGTCCAAGAATCTACGAGTTACCGAAATACCAGCAAATATTTTTTGTCCCAATCTTGATAATACTTGGTGGTAAAAATCAGCACACAAATTCCACTTGGCTCACCAAGTTTTGTTCTTTTACTTTGAAGCGTTCGTTTACAGTAGCAGTTTTTATTTTTAGGATTCACTCTCTTCTCTCCAATATAGATAGATGAATTTGGAACTCTAAGTCCATCATGGATTGTAGTAGTTCTTTGAAACTGGACAAAATAAAGTAGTTCTCATCTTTGTCTCTATGGTTTGTTTCCTCTTCAAGCAGCCCTAAGCAGCGACTGTGGAAATGCACTTTCATTGAAAGGAGTTGCCAAGCTTCCAAGAATTTACGAGTTTCAGAAATAACAGCAAATATTTTTTCACCCAATCTTGATGATACTTGGTGGGAATGATCAGTACACAAATCCCCCTTGGCACACCAATTTTTGTTCTTCTAGGTTGAAGCATTCATTCACAGTAGCAGTGTTTATTTTTAGGTTTCACTCTGTTCTCTCCTATATAGATAAATGAATTTGGATCGCTAAATCCAAAGGGTTTGTAGTAGCTCTTTGAAACTTGACAAAATAAAGTAGTTCTCAGTTTTGTCTCTATGGTTTTTTCCTCCTCAAGTAGCCCTAATCAGAGACTGTGGAAAAGCACTTTCATTGAAAGGGGTTGCCTAGCTTCCAAGAAATTACGATTTTCCAAAATACCAGCAAATATTTTTCACCCAAACTTGATGGTACTTGATGGTGATGATCAGTACACAAATCCCACTTGGCTCACCAATTTTGTTCTTCTAGTTTGAAGTGTTCGTTTACAGTAGCAGTTTTTATTTTTAGGTTTTTCTCTGTTGTCTCCTAAATAGATAGTTGAATTTGGGACTCTAAATCCAACATGGATTGTAGTAGCTCTTTGAAACTTGACAAAATAAAGTAGATCTCAGTTTTGTCTCTATGGTTTTTCCTCCTCAAGTAGCCCTAATCAGAGACTGTGGAAAATCACTTTCATTGAAAGGGGTTGCCTATCTTCCAAGAAATTACAATTTTCCAAAATACCAGCAAATATTTTTTCACCCAAACTTGATGATACTTAATGGTGATGATCAGTACACAAATCCCACATGGCTCACCAAATTTTGTTCTTCTAGGTTGAAGCGTTCGTTTACAGTAGCAGTTTTTATTTTTAGGTTTCCCTCTGTTGTCTCCTATATAGATAGTTGAATTTGGAACTCTAAATCCAACATGGATTGTAGTAGCTCTTTGAAACTTGACAAAATAAAGTAATTCTCAGTTTTGTCTCTATGGTTTGTTTCCTCTTCAAGTAGCCCTAAGCAGAGACTGTGGAAAAGCACTTTCATTGAAAGGGGTTTCCAAGCTTCCAAGTAATTACGAATTTCCGAAATACCAGCAAAAATTTTTTCACCCAGTCTTGATGATACTTGGTGGTAATGATCAGAATATAAATCCCACTTGGCTCAGCAAATTTTGTTCTTCTAGGTTTAAGCGTTCGTTTACATTAGCAGTTTTTATTTTTAGGTTTCACTCTGTTCTCTCCTATACAGATAGATGAATTTGGAACTGTAAATCCAACATGGTTTGTAGTAGCTCTTTGAAACTTGAGAAAATAAGGTAATTCTAAGTTTTGTCTCTATGGTTTGTTTCCTCTTCAAGTAGCCCTAACCAGAGACTGTAGAAAAGCACTTTCACTCAAAGGGTTTAAGAAGCTTCCAAGAAATTACGAGTTTCCGAAATAACAGCAAATGTTTTTTCATCCAAACTTGATGATACTTGGTGGTAATGATCACTACAAAAATCCCACTTGGATGACCAAATTTTGTTCTTCTAGGTTGAAGCGTTCATTTACAGTAGCTGTTTTTATTTTTAGGTTTCACTCTGTTCTCTCCTATATAGATAAATGAATTTGGATCTCTAAATCCAAATGGTATGTAGTAGCTCTTTGAAACTTGACAAAATAAAGTAGTTCTCAGTTTTGTCTCTATGGTTTTTTCCTCCTCAAGAAGCCCTAATCAGAGACTGTGGAAAAGCACTTTAATTGAAATGGGTTGCCAATCTTCCAAGAAATTACGAGTTTCCAAAATACCAGCAAATATTTTTCACCCAATCTTGATGATACTTGATGGTGATGATCAGTACACAAATCCCACTTGGCTCACCAAAGTTTGTTCTTCTAGGTGAAGTGCTCATTTACAGTAGCAGTTTTTAATTTTTGGGTTTCACTCTGTTGTCTCCTATATAGATAGATGAATTTGGAACTCTAAATCCAACATGGATTGTACTAGCTCTTTGAATCTTGACAAAATAAAGTAATTCTCAGTTTTGTCTCTGTGGTTTGTTTCCTCTTCATGTAGCCCTAACCAGAGACTGTGGTAAAGCACTTTCATTGAACGGGGTTTCCAAGCTTCCAAGAAATTACGAGATTCCGAAATAGCAGCAAAAATTTTTTTACCCAGTCTTCATGATACTTGGTGGTTATGATCAGAATTCAAATCCCACTTGTCTCACCAAATTTTGTTCTTCTAGGATGAAGCGTTCGTTTACAGTAGCAGTTTTTTGTTTTTTTTTTTTTTTTTTAGGTTTCACTCTGTTGTCTTCTATACAGATAGGTGAATTTGGAACTCTAAATCCAACATGGTTTGTAGTAGCTCCATGAAACTTTAAAAAATAAAGTAGTTCTCACTTTTGTCTCTATGGTTTGTTTCCTCTTCTAGTAGCTCTAAGCAGAGAATGGCGAAAAGCACTTTCATAGAAAGGGGTTGCCAAATTTCCAAGAAATTACGAGTTTCCGAAATAGCCGCAAATATTTTTTCACCCAAACTTTATGATACTTGGTGGGAATGATCAGTACACATCCCACTTGGCTCACCAAATTTTTTTCTTCTAGGTTGAAGCGATCGTTTACATAGCAGTTTTAATTTTTAGGTTTCACTCTGTTCTCTCCTATACAGATAGATGAATTTGGAACTCTAAATCCAACATGGTTTGCAGTATCACTTTGAAACTTGACAAAATAAAGAAATTCTCAGTTTTGTCTCTATGGTTTGTTTCCTCTTCAAGTAGCCCTAACCAGAGACTGTGGAAAAGCACTTTCATTGAAAGGCGTTGCCAAGCTTCCAAGAAATTACAAGTTTCCGAAATACCAGCAAATATTTTTTTCACCCTATCTTGATGATATGGGTGGTAATGATCACTACAAAATTCCCACTTGGATCACCAAATTTTGTTCTTCTAGGTTGAAGTGTTCGTTTACAGTATCAGGTTTTATTTTAGGTTTCACTCTGTTCTCTCCTATATAGAATAATGAATTTGGATCTCTAAATCCATCATGGATTGTAGTAGCTTTTTGAAACTTGACAAAATAAAATAGTTCTCATTTTTGTCTCTATGGTTTGTTTCCTCTTCACGTAGTCCTAAGCAGAAAATGGCGAAAAGCACTTTCATTGAAAGGGGTTGCCAAGCTTCCAAGAAATTACGAGTGTCTGAAATACCAGCAAATATTTTTTCACCCAATCTTGATGATACTTGGTGGTAATGATCAGTACACAAATCCCACTTGGCTCACCAAATTTTGCTCTTCTATGTTGAAGCGTTATTTACAGTAGCAGTTTTTATTTTTAGGTTTCACTCTGTTCTCTCCTATATAGATAGATGAATGTGGAACTCTAAATCCAACATGGTTTGCAGTAGCTCTTTGAAAATTGACAAAATAAAGTAGTTCTTAGTTTTGTCTCCATAGTTTGTTTTCTTTTCAAGTAGCCCTAAACAGAGACTGTGGAAAAGCACTTTCATTGAAAGGGGTTGCCAAGCTTCCAAGAAATTACGAGTAAACGAAATACCAGCAAATATTTTTTCACCCAATCCTGATGATACTTGGTGATAATGATCAGTACACAAATCCCATTTGGCTCACCAAATTTTGTTTTTCTAATTTGAAGCGTTCGTTTACAATATCAGTTTTTATTTTTAGGTTTCAGTCTGTTCTCTCCTATATAAATAGATGAATTTGGAATTCTAAATCCAACATGGTTTGTAGTAGCTCTTTGTAACTTGACAAAATAATGTAGTTCTCAGTTTTGTCTCTATGGTTTGTATACTCTTCAAGTAGCCTTAATCAGAGACTGGCGTAAAGGACTTTCATTGAAAGGGGTTGGCAAGCGTCCAAGAATCTACGAGTTTCCGTAATACCAGCAAATATTTTTTCACCCAATCTTGATGATACTTCGTGGTAATGATCAGTACACAAATCCCACTTGGCTCACCATATTTTGTTCTGCTTGTTTGAAGCGTATGTTTACAGTAACAGATTTTATTTTTAGGTTTCACTCTCTTCTCTCCTATATAAATAGATGAATTTGAAACTCTAAATCCAACATTTTTTGTAAAAGCTCTTTGAAACTTGAGAAAATAAAGTAGTTCTCAGTTTCGTCTATATGGTTTGTTTTCTTATCAAGTAGCCTTGTCACAGACTGTTTGAAAAGCACTTTCATTCAAAGGGGTTGCCAAGCTTCCAAGAAATTATGAGTTTCCGAAATACCACCAAATATTTTTTCACCCAATCTTGATGATACTAGGTGGTAATGATCAGTACACAAATCCCACTTGGCTCATCAAATTTTGTGCTTCTATGTTGAAGATTTCGTTTACAATAGCAGTTTATATTTTAGGTTTCCCACTGTTCTCTCCTATATAGATAGATGAATTTTGACCTCCAAATCAAACATGGGGTGTAATAGCTCTTTGAAACTTGACAAAACAAAGTAGTCTCAGTTTTGTCTCTATCGTTTGTTTCCTCTTCAAATAGCCCTAAGCAGAGACTGTGGAAAAGCACTTTCTTTGAGAGGGGATGAGAAGCTTCCAAGAAATTATGAGTTTCCCAAATACCAGCAAATATTTTTCTCCCAATCTTAATGATACATGGTGGTAATGATCAGTACACAAATCCCACTTGGCTCACCAAATTTTGTTTTCAAGGTTGAAGCGTTCGTTTAATGTAGCAGTTTTTATTTTTGGGATTCACTCTGTTCTCTCCCATATAAATAGATTAATTTGGAACTCTAAATCCAACATGGTTTGTAGTACTCTTTGAAACTTGACAAAATAAAGTAGTTCTCAGTTTTGTCTCTGTTTTGTTTTTTCTTCAAACAGCCCTACTCAGAGACTGGCAAAAAGCACTTTCATTGAAACGGGTTGGAAGTGTCCTAGAATCTACGTGTTTCCGAAATACCAGCAAATATTTTTTCACCCAATCTTGATCATACTTGGTGGTAATGATCAGTATACAAATACCACTTGGCTCACCAAATTTTGTTCTTCTAGGTTGAAGCATTCGTTTACACTAGCAGTTTTTATTTTTAGGTTTCACTCTCTTCTCTCCTATATAGATAGATGAATTTGGAACTCTAAATCCAACATGGTTTGTAGTAGCTCTTTGAAACTTGACAAAATAAAGTAGATATCTGTTTTGTCTCTATGGTGTGCTTCCTCTTCCAGTAGCCCTACGCAGAGACTGTGGAGAATCACGTTCATTGAAAGGGGTTGCCAAGCTTCCAAGATTTTCCGAGTTTCCGAAATACCAGTAAATATTTTTTCACCCAACAATGATGATATGTGGTGGTAATGATCAGTACACAAATCCCACTTGGCTCACCAAATTTCGTTCTTCTAGGTTGAAGCGTACGTTTACAGTAGCAGTTTTCATTTTTAGGTTTCACTCTCTTCTCTCCTATATAGATAGATGAATTTGGAACTCCAAATCCAACATGGTTTGTATTAGCTTTTTGAAACTTTACAAAATAATGTAGTTCTCAGTTTTGTCTCTTTGGTTTATTTCCTCTTCAAGTATCCCTAAGCAAAGACTGTGGAAAAGCACTTTCATTGAAAGGGTTTGCCCAGCATCCAAGAAATTACGAGTTTCCGAAATAACAGCAAATATTTTTTCACCCAAACTTGATGATACTTGGTGGTAATGATCAGTACTAAAATCCCACTTGGCTCACCAAATTTTGTTCTTCTAGGTTGAAGCGTTCGTTTACAGTAGCAGTTTTTATTTTTAGGTTTCACTCTCTTCTCTCCTATATAGATAGATGAATTAGGAACTCTAAATCCAACATGGTTTGTAGTAGCTCTTTGAAACTTGACAAAATAAATTAGATCTCTGTTTTGTCTCTATGGTGTGCTTCTTCTTAAAGTAGCTCTATGCACAGACTGCGGAAAAGCACTTTTATTGAAAGGGGTTGCCAAGCTTCCAAGAAATTATGAGTTTCGGAAACCAGCAAATATTTTTTCACCCAATCTTGATGATACATGATGGTAGTATTCAGTACATAAATCCCACTAGGCTCACCAAATTTTGTTCCTCTAGGTTGCAGCATTCGTTTACAGTAGCAGTTTTTAATTTTAGGTTTCACTATGTTCTCTCCTATATAGATACATGAATTTGGAACTCTAAATCCAACATGGTTTGTAGTAGCTCTTTGACACATGGCAAAATTAAGTAGTTCTCAGGTTTGTCTCTATGGTTTGTTTACTCTTCAAGTAGCCCTAATGGGAGACTGGCGAAAAGCACTTTCATTGAAAGGGGTTGGCAAGCATTCAAGAATCTACGAGTTTCCGAAATACCAGCAAATATTTTTTCACCCAATCTTGAGGATACTTGGTTCTAATGATCAGTACACCAATCCCACTTGGCTCACCAAATTTTGTTCTTCTAGGTTGAAGCGTACGTTTACAGTAGCAGTTTTTATTTTTAGTTTTCACTCTGTTCTCTCCTATATAGAAAAATGAATTTGGAACTCTAAGTCCAACTTGGTTTGTAGTAGCTCTTTGAAACTTCACAAAATAAAGTAGATCTCTGTTTTGTCTCTATGATTTGTTTCTCTTCAAGTAGCCCTATGCTGAGACGTTGGAAAAGCACTTTCATTGAAAGGGGTTGCCAAGCATACAAGAATTTACGAGTTTCCAAAATACCAGCAAATATTTTTTCACCCAACCTTGATGATACTAGGTGGTTATGATCAGTACACTTATCCCACTTTTCTAACCAAATTTTGTTCTTCTAGGTTGAAGCGTTGAATTACAATAGCAGTTTTTAATTTTAGGTTTCACTCTGTTCTCTCCTATATAAATAGAAGAATTTGGAACTCTAAATCCAACATGGTTTGTAGTAGCTTCTTGAAACTTGACAAAATAAAGTAGTCTCAGTTTTGTCTCTATCGTTTGTTTCCTCTTCAAATAGCCCTAAGCAGCGACTGTGGAAAAGCACTTTCATTAAGAGGGGATGCCAAGCTTCCAAGAAATTATGAGTTTCCCAAATACCAGCAAATATTTTTCTCCCAATCTTGATGATACATGGTGGTAATGATCAGTACAATAATCCCACTTGGCTCACCAAATTTTGTTTTCTAGGTTAAAGCGTTCGTTTAGTGTAGCAGTTTTTATTTTTAGGTTTCTCTCTGTTCTCTCCTATATAAATAGATTAATTTGGAACTCTAAATCCAACATGGTTTGTAGTAGCACTTTGAAACTTGACAAAATAAAGTAGTTCTCAATTTTGTCTCTATGGATTGTTTCCTCTCAAGTGGCCCTAGTCACAGAGTGTGGAAAAGCACTTTCATTGAAAGGGGTTGCCAAGCTTCCAAGAAATTACGAGTTTCCGAAATACAAGCAAATATTTTCTCAAGCAATCTTGATGATACTTCGTGGTAATGATCAGTACCCAAATCCCACTTGGCTCACCAAATTTTGTTCTTTTAGATTGAAGCGTTCGTTTACAGTAGCAGTTTTATTTTTAGGTTTCACTCTGTTCTCTCCTATACAAATAGATGAATGTGGAACTCTAAATCCAACATGGTTTGTAGTAGCTCTTTGAAACTTGACAAAATGAAGTAGTTCTCAGTTTGGTCTCTATGGTTGTTTAATCTTCACGTAGTAGAAATCTGATACTGGCGAAAAGAACTTTCATTGAAAGGGGTTGGCAGGCGTCCAAGAATCTACGAGTTACCGAAATACCAGCAAATATTTTTTGGCCCAAACTTGATAATACTTGGTGGTAAAAATCAGCACACAAATTCCACTTGGCTCACCAAGTTTTGTTCTTTTACTTTGAAGCATTCGTTTACAGTAGCAGTTTTTATTTTTAGGATTCACTCTCTTCTCTCCAATATAGATAGATGAATTTGGAACTCTAAGTCCAACATGGTTTGTAGTAGCTCTTTCAAAGTTGACAAAATAAAGTAGATCTCAGTTTTGTCTCTATCGTTTGCTTCCTCTTAAAGTAGCAATATGCAGAGACTGTAGAAAAGCACTTTCATTGAGTGGGGATGCCAAGCTTCCAAGAAATTTTGTGTTTCCCAAATACCAGCAAATATTTTTCTCCCAATCTTGATGATACATGGTGGTAATGATCAGTACACAAATCCCACTTGGCTCACTAAATTTAGTTTTCTAGGTTGAAGTGTTCGTTTACAGTAGCAGTTTTTATTTTTAGGTTTCACTCTGTTCTCTCCTATATAAATAGATGAATTTGGAACTCTAAATCCAACATGGTTTGTAGTAGCTCTTTGAAACTTGACAAAATAAAGTAGTTCTCAGTTTGTCTCTATGGATTTTTTCTTCTCAAGTGGCCCTAGTCACAGAGTGTGGAAAAGCACTTTCATTGAAAGGGGTTGCCAAGCTTCCAAGAAATTACGAGGTTCCGAAATATCAGCAAATATTTTTTCACGCAATCTTGGTGATACTTCGTGGTAATGATCAGTACCCAAATCCCACTTGGCTCACCAAATTTTGTTCTTCTAGGTTGAAGCGTTCGTTTACAGTAAGAGTTTTTAATTTTAGGTTTCACTCTGTTCTCTCCTACATAGATAGATTAATTTGGAACTCTAAATCCAAGATGGTTTGTAGAAGTCTTTGAAACTTGACAAAATAAAGTAATTCTCAGTTTTGTCTCTGTTTTGTTTTTTGTTCAAATAGCCCTAATCAGAGACTGGCAAAAAGCACTTTCATTGAAATGGGTTGGAAGCGTCCTAGAATCTACTTGTTTCCGAAATACCAGCAAATATTTTTTCTCCCAATCTTGATCATACTTGGTGGTAATGATCAGTATACAAATACCACTTGGCTCACCAAATTTTGTTCTTCTATGTTGAAGCATTCGTTTACAGTAGCAGTTTTTATTTTTAGGTTTCACTCTCTTCTCTCCTATATAGATAGATGAATTTGGAACTCTACATCCAACATGGTTTGTAGTAGCTCTTTGAAACTTGACAAAATAAAGTAGATCTCTGTTTTGTCTCTATGGTGTGCTTCCTCTTCAAGTAGCCCTATGCAGAGACTGTGGAAAAACACTTTCATTGAAAGGGGTTGCCAAGCTTCCAAGATTTTCCTAGTTTCCGAAATACCAGCAAATATTTTTTCACCCAACCTTGATGATACGTGGTGGTAAAGATCAGTACACAAATCCCACTTGGCTCACCAAATTTCGTTCTTCTAGGTTGAAGCGTACGTTTACAGTGGCAGTTTTTATTTTTAGGTTTCACTCTCTTCTCTCCTATATAGATAGATGAATTTGGAACTCTAAATCCAACATGGTTTGTAGTAGCTTTATGAAACGTTACAAAGTAATGTAGTTCTCAGTTTTGTCTCTATGGTTTATTTCCTCTTCAAGTAGCCCTAAGCAAAGACTGTGGAAAAGCACTTTCATTGAAAGGGGTTGCCCAGCTTCCAAGAAATTACGAGTTTCCGAAATAACAGCAAATATTTTTTCACCCAATCTTGGTGATACAAGGTGGTAATGATCAGTACACAAATTCCACTTGGCTCACCAAATTTTGTTCTTCTAGGTTGAACCGTTCGTTTACAGTAGCAGTTTTTATTTTTAGGTTTCACTCTGTTCACTGCTATATAAATAGATGAATTTGTAACTCTAAATCCAACATGGTTTGTAATAGCTCTTTGAAACTTGAGAAAATAAAGTAGTTCTCAGTTTTGTCTGTATGGTTTGTTTCCTCTTCAAGTAGCCCTTGTCACAGACAGTGGTAAACCACTTTCATTGAAAAAGTTTGCCAAGTTTTCAAGAAATTACAAGTTTCCGTAATACCAGCAAATATTTTTTACCCAATCTTGATGATACTTGGTGGTAATGATCAGTACACAAATCCCACTTGGCTCACCAAATTTCGTTCTTCTAGGTTGAAGCATACGTTTTCAGTAGCAGTTTTTATTTTTAGGTTTCACTCTCTTCTCTCCTACATAGATAGATGAATTTGGAACTCTAAATCCAACATGGTTTGTAGTAGCTTTTTGAAACTTTAAAAAATAAAGTAGTTCTCAGTTTTGTCTCTATGGTTTGCTTCCTGTTAAAGTAGCAATATGCAGAGACTGTGGAAAAGCACTTTCATTTAAAGGGTTTGCCAAGCTTCTAAGAAATTACGAGTTTCTGAAATACCAGCAAATTTTTTTTCAACCAATCTTGATGATACTTGGTGGTAATGATCAGTACCCAAATCCCACTTGGCTCACCAAATTTTGCTCTTCTATGTTGAAGCCTTATTTACAGTAGCACTTTTTATTTTTAGGTTTCACTCTGTTCTCTCCCAAATAGATAGATGAATGTGGATCTCTAAATCCAACATGGTTTGTAGTAGCTCTTTGAATATTGACAAAATAAAGTAGTTCTCAGTTTTGTTTCCATGGTTTGTTTTCTTTTCAAAGAGCCCTAAGCAGAGACTGTTGAAAAGCACTTTCATTGAAAGGGGTTGCCAAACTTCCAAGAAATTACGAGTGACCGAAATACCAGCAAATGTTTTTTCACCCAATCCTGATGATATTGGTGATAATGATCAGTACACAAATCCCACTTGGCTAACCGAATTTTGTTCTTCTAGTTTGAAGCGTTCGTTTACAATAGCAGTTTTTATTTTTAGGTTTCACACTGTTCTCTCCTATGTAAATATATGAATTTGGAACTCTAAATCAAACATGGCTGGTAGTAGCTCTTTGAAACTTGACAAAATAAAGTAGTTCTCAGTTTTGTCTCTATGGTTTGTTTACTCTTCAAGTAGCCTTAATCAGAGACTGGCGAAAAGCACTTTCATTGAAAGGGGTTGGCAAGCGTCCAAGAATCTACGAGTTTCCGTAATACCAGCAAATATTTTTTCACCCAATCTTGATGATACTTCGTGGTAATTTTCAGTACACAAATCCCACTTGGCTCACCAAATTTTGATCTGCTAGGTTGAAGCGCATGTTTACAGGAACAGTTTTTATTTTTAGGTTACACTCTCTTCTCTCCTATATAGATAGATGAATTTGGAACTCTAAATCCAACATGGTTTGTAGTAGCTCTTTGAAACTTGACAAAATAAAGTAGTTCTCAGTTTTATATCCATGGTGTGTTTCCTCTTAAAATAGCCATAAACTGAGACTGTGGAAAAGCACTTTCATTGAAAGGGGTTGCCAAGCTTCCAAGAAATTACGATTTTCCCAAATACCAGCAAATATTTTTTCACCCCATCTTGATGATACTTGGTGGTAATGATCAGTACACAAATCCCACTTGGCTCACCAAATTTTGTTCTTCTAGGTTGAAGCATTCGTTTACAGTAGCAGTTTTTATTTTTATGTTTCACTCTGTTCTCTCCTATATAAATAGATGAATTTGAAATTCTAAATCCAACATGGTTTGTAATAGCTCTTTGAAACTTGAGAAAATAAAGTAGTTCTCAGTTTTGTCTGTATGGTTTGTTTCCTCTTCAAGTAGCCCTTGTCACAGACTGTGGAAAAGCACTTTCATTGAAAGGGGTTGCCAAGCTTCCAAGAAATTAGGAGTTTCCATAATACCAGCAAATATTTTTTACCCAATCTTGATGATTCTTCGTGGTAATGATCAGTACACAAGTCACACTTGGCTCACCAAATTTCGTTCTTCTAGGTTGAAGCGTACGTTCACAGTAGCAGTTTTTATTTTTAGGTTTCACTCTCTTCTCTCCTATATAGATAGATGGAATTGGAACTCTAAATCCAACATGGTTTGTAGTAGCTCTTTGAAACTTGACAAAATAAAGTAGTTCTCAGTTTTGTATCTATGTTTTGTTTCCTCTTAAAGTAGCCTTAACCAGAGACTGTGGAAAAGCACTTTCATTGAAAGGGGTTGCCAAGCTTCCAAGAAATTATGAGTTTCCCAAATACCAGCAAATATTTTTTCACCCAATCTTGATGATACATGGTGGTAATGATCAGTACTAAATCCCACTTTTCTCACCTAATTTTGTTCTTCTAGGTTGAAGCATTCGTTTACAGTAGCAGTTTTTATTTTTAGGTTTCACTCTGTTCTCTCCTATATAGATAGATGAATTTGGAACTCTAAATCCAACATGGTTTGTAATAGCTCTTTGAAACTTGAGAAAATAAAGTAGTTCTCACTTTTGTCTGTATGGTTTGTTTCCTCTTCAAGTAGCCCTTGTCACAGACTGTGGAAAAGCACTTTCATTGAAAGGGGTTGCCAAGCTTCCAAGAAATTACGATTTTCCATAATACCAGCAAATATTTTTTACCCAATCTTGATGATACTTGGTGGTAATGATCAGTACACAAGTCACACTTGTCTCACCAAATTTCGTTCTTCTATGTTGAAGTGTACGTTTACAGTAGAAGTTTTTATTTTTAGGTTTCACTCTCTTCTCTCCTATATAGATAGATAAATTTGGAACTCTAAATCCAACATGGTTTGTAGTAGCTTTTTGAAACTTGGCAAAATAAGGTAATTCTCAGTTTTGTATCTATGGTTTATTTCGTCTTCAAGTAGCCCTAAGCAGAAACTGTGGAAAAGCACTTTCATTGAAAGGGGTTGCCAATCTTCCAAGAAATTACGAGTTTCCGAAATACCAGCAAATATTTTTTCACCCAATCTTGATGATACTAGGTGGTAATCATCAGTACACCAATCCCACTTGGCTCACCAAATTACGTTCTTCTAGGTTGAAGCGTACGTTCACAGTAGCAGTTTTTATTTTTAGGTTTCACTCTCTTCTCTCCTATATTGATAGATGAATTTGGAACTCTAAATCCAACATGGTTTGTAGTAGCTTTTTGAAACTTTACAAAATAAAGTAGTTCTCTGCTTTGTCACTATGGTTTATTTCCTCTTCAAGTAGCCCTAAGCAGAGACTTTGGAAAAGCACTTTCATTGAAAAGGGTTTTCCAGCTTTCAAGAATTTACGAGTTTCCGAAATAACAGCAAATATTTTTTCACCCAATCTTGATAATCCTTGGTGGGAATGATCAGTTCACAAATCCCACTTGGCTCACCAAATTTTGTTCTTCTAGGTTGAAGCGTTCATTTACAGTAGCAGTTTTTATTTTTAGCTTTCACTCTGTTCTCTCCTATACAAATAGATGAATTTGGAACTCTAAATACAACATTGTTTGTAGTAGCTCTTTGAAACTTGACAAAATAAAGTAGTTCTCAGTTTTGTCTCTGTTTTGTTTCCTCTTCAAATAGACCTAATCAGAGACTGGTAAAAAGCACTTTCATGGAAATGGATTGGAAGCGTCCTAGATCTACGGGTTTCCGAAGTACCAGCAAATATATTTTCATCGAATCTTGATCATACTTGGTGGTAATGATCAGTGTACAAATAACACTTGGCTCAGCAAATTTTGTTCTTCTAGGTTGAAGCATTCGTTTACAGTAGCAGTTATTATTTTTAGGTTTCACTCTGTTGTCTCCTATATAGATAGATGAATTTTGAACTCTAAATTCAACATGATTTGTAGTAGCTCTTTGAAACATGACAAAATAAAGTAGTTCCCAGTTTTGTCTCTATCGTTTGTTTCCTCTTCAAATAGCCCTAAGCAGAGACTGTGAAAAAGCACTTTCATTGAAAGGGGTTGCCAAGCTTCCAAAAAATTACGAGTTTCCCAAATACCAGCAAATATTTTTTCACCCAATCTTGATGATACATGGTGGTAATGATCAGTACTAAAATCCCACTTGGCTCACCAAATTTTGTTCTTCTAGGTTGAAGCGTTCGTTTACAGTAGCAGTTTTTATTTTTAGGTTTCACTCTGTTCTCTCCTATATAGATAGATAAATTTGGAACTCTAAATCCAACATGGTTTGTAGTAGCTCTTTGAAACTTGACAAAATAAAGTAGATCTTTCTTTTGTCTCTATGGTGTGCTTCCTCTTCAAGTAGCCCTATGCACAGACTGTGGAAAAGCACTTTAATTGAAAGGGGTTGCCATGCTTCCAAGAAATTATGATTTTCTGAAACCAGCAAATATTTTTTTACCCAATCTTGATGATACATGATGTTAGTATTCAGTACATAAATCCCACTAGTCTCACCAACTTTTGTTCCTCTATGTTGAAGCGTTCGTTTACAGTAGCAGTTTTTATTTTAGGTTTCACTATGTTCTCTCCTATATAGATAGATGAATTTGGAACTCTAAATCCAACATTTTTTGTAGTAGCTCTTTGAAAAATGGCAAAATAAAGTAGTTCTCAGGTTTGTCTCTATGGTTTGTTTACTCTTCAAGTAGCCCTAATTGGAGACTGCCGAAAAGCACTTTCATTGAAAGGGGTTTGCAAGCGTTCAAGAATCTACGAGTTTCCGAAATACCAGCAAATATTTTTTCACCCAATCTTGATGATACTTTGTTCTAATGATCAGTACAAAAATCCCACTTGGCTCACCAAATTTTGTTCTTCTAGGTTGAAGCGTACGTTTACAGTACCAGTTTTTATTTTTAGGTTTCACTCTGTTCTCTTATATATATATAGATGAATTTGGAACTCTAAGTCCAAGTTGGTTTGTAGTAGGTCTTTCAAACTTGACAAAATAAAGTAGATCTCTGTTTTGTCTCTATGGTGTGCTTTCTCTTCAAGTAGCCCTATGCAGAGATGGTGGAAAAGCACTTTCATTGAAAGGGGTTGCCAAGCATCCAAGAATTTACGAGTTTCCGAAATACCAGCAAATATTTTTTCACCCAACATTGATGATACTAGGTGGTAATGATCAGTACACATATCCCACTTTTCTCACCAAATTTTGTTCTTCTAGTTTGAAGCGTTCTATTACAATAGCAGTTTTTATTTTTAGGTTTCACTCTGTTCTCTCTTATATAAATAGATGAATTTGGAATTCTAAATCCAACATGGTTTGCAGTAGCTCCTTGAAACTTGACAAAATAAAGTAGTCTCAGTTTTGTCTCTATCGTTTGTTTCCTCTTCAAGTAGCCCTATCCAGAGACTGTGGAAAAGCACTTTCATTGAAAGAGTTTGCCAATCTTCCAAGAAATTAGGAGTTTCTGAAATACCAGCATATATTTTTTCACCCAATCTTCATAATACTTTTAGGTGATGACCAATACACAAATCCCACTTGGCTCACCAAATTCTGTTCTTCTGGGTTGAAGCGTTCGTTTACAGTTGCAGTTGTTATAGTTATGTTTCAGTCTCCTCTCTCCTATATAAATAGATGATTTAGGAACTTTAAATCCACCATGGTTTGTAGTAGCTCTTTGAAACTTGTCAAAATAAAGTAGTTCTCAGTTTTGTCTCTATGGTTTGTTTCCTCTCCAAGTAGCCCTAAGCAGAGACTGGCGAAAAGCACTTTCATTGAAAGGGGTTTCCAGGCTTCCAAGAAATTACGAGTTTCCGAAATACCAGCAAATATTTTTCTCCCAATCTTGAGATACTTCTTGGTAATGATCAGTACACAAATCCCACTTGGCTCACCAAATTTTGTGCTTCTAGGTTGAAGCGTTCGTTTACAGTAGCAGTTTTTATTTTTAGATTTCCCTCTGTTCTCTCCTATATAGATAGATGAATTTGGAAATCCGAATCCAAAAGGGTTTGTAGTAGCTCTTTGAAACTTGACAAAATAAAGTCGTCTCAGTTTTGTCTCCTTGCTATGTTTTCTCTTCAAGTATCCCTAAGCAGAGACTGTGAAAAGCACTTTTATGGAAAGGGGTTGCAAACCTTCCAAGAAATTACGAGTTTCTGAAATACCAGCAAATATTTTTTTACCCAATCTTGATGATACTTGGTGGTAATTATCAGTACACAAATCCCACTTGGCTCACCAAATATTGTTCTTCTAGGTTGAACCGTTCGTTTACAGTAGCAATTTTTATTTTTAGGTTTCACTCTGTACTCTCCTATATAGATAGATGAATTTGGAATTCCAAATCAAACATGGTTTGTAGTAGCACTTTGAAACTTGACAAAATAAAGTAGTTCTCAGTTTTGTATCTATGGTTTGTTTCCTCTTTAAGTAGTCCTAATTAGAGACTGTGGAAAAGCCCTTTCATTGAAAAATTTTGCCAATCTTCCAAGAAATTACGAGTTTCCGAAATACCAGCAAATATTTTTTCACCCAATCTTGATGATACATGATGGTAATGATCAGTACACAAATCCCACTAGGCTCACCAAATTTTGTTCTGCTTAGTTGAAGCGTTATTTACAGTAGCAGTTTTTATTTTTAGGTTTCACTCTCTTCTCTCCTATATGAATAGATGAATTTCGAACTCTAAATCCAACATGGTTTGTAGTAGCTCTTTGAAACTTGACAAAATAAAGTAGTTCTCAGTTTTGTCTCTATGTTTTGTTTCAGCTTCAAGTAGCTCTATGCAGAGACTGTGGAAAAGCAATTTCATTGAAAAAGGTTGCCAAACTTCCAAGAAATTACGAGGTTCCGAAATACCAGCAAATATTTTTTCACACAATCTTGATGATACTTGGTGGTAATGATCAGTACACAAAACCCACTTGGCTCACCAAATTTTATGCTTCTAGGTTGAAGCGTTCTTTTTCAGTAGCAGTTTAAATTTTTAGGTTTCCCTCTGTTCTCTCCTATATAGATAGATGAATTTGGAACTCCAAATCCAACATGGTTTGTAGTAGCTCTTTCAAACTTGACAAAATAAAGTAGTTCTCAGTTTTTTTCTCCATGGTTTGCTTCCTCTTCAAGTAGCCCTATGCAGAGACTGTGGAAAGCACTTTAATTGAAAGGGGTTGCCAAGCCTCCATGAAATTAAGATTTTCTGAAATACCAGCAAATATTTTTCTCCCAATCTTGATGATATTTGGTTGTAATGATCAGTACACAAATCCCACTTGGCTCACCAAATTTTGTGCTTCTAGGTTGAAGCGTTCGTTTCCAGTACCAGTTTAAATTTTTAGGTTTCCCTCTGTTTTCTCCTATATAGATAGATGAATTTGGAACACCAAATCCAACATGGTTTGTAGTAGCTCTTTGAAACTTGACAAAAAAGTAGTTCTTAGTTTTGTCTCTATGATTTGTTTCCTCTTCAAATAGCCCTATGCAGAGACTGTGGAAAAGCACTTTCATTGAAAGGGGTTGCCAAGCGTCCAACAATCGACGAGTTTTCGAAATACCAGCAAATATTTTTTCACCCAATCTTGATGATACTTGGTGGTAATGATCAGTATACAAATCCCACTATGATCACCAAATTTTGTTCTTCTAGGTTGAAGCGTTCGTTTACAGTAGCAGTTTTTATAGTTAGGTTTCACTCTGTTCTCTCCTCTACAGATAGGTGAAGGTGGAACACTAAATCCAACATGGTTTGCAGTAGCTCTTTGAAACTTGACAAAATAAAGTAGTTCTCAGTTTTGTCTCTATGGTTCGTTTCCTCTCCAAGTAGCCCTAAGCAGAGACTGGCCAAAAGCACTTTCATTGAAAGGGTTTCCAGGCTTCCAAGAAACTACGAGTTTCCGAAATAGCAGCAAATACTTTTGTCCCATGTTGATGATACTTGGTGGTAATGATCAGTACACAAATCCCACTTGGCTCACCAAAATTTGTGCTTCTAGGTTGAAGCGTTAGTTTACAGTAGCAATTTTTATTTTTATGTTTCCCTCTGTTCTCTCCTATATAGATAGATGAATTTGGAACTCCAAATTCAACAAGGTTTGTAGTAGCTCTTTGCATCTTGACAAAATAAAGTAGTTCTCAGTTTTGTCTATATGGATTCTATCCTCTTCAAGTAGCCCTAAGCAGAGACTGTGGAAAAGCACTTTCGTAGAAAGGGGTTGCAAATCTTCCAAGAAATTACGAGTTTCCGAAATACCAGCAAATATTTTTTCACCCAATCTTGATGATACATTGTCGCGACCCCTTGCCCACAAGGAAGACGCAACTCAGGAATCTTCTTTCAGCAGTTTATTCAGGCCCTTGATATTTCTTCTAATTCCTGGTCGGATGCCCCTCCCAGCCTTAATAAAGCATCCCAAGCTCCAATGCGAAGCTGCCACGTGGAACTTTCTCACAGGGTGCTGAGAAACCATGCACCAACTCTACCAAACAAGGAGTTGTTTGTTACGGACCACAGTGGAGCCAGCGCCATCCTGCAATGGCGACCATAATCTGCAGAAGCGGCTCACCACAGTTCCCCCCTTCTGTCTTCTGAAAACAATACAGGCGAGAGTAGAGGTCCTATCCCACTGTGCAGAAGTGGCTGCATAGTATGGCTCAGTCCTAAGGACGGCCCTTCCCCAGATCTGAAGTCATATCAGCCGATGCCTTTTTTCGTGGGGCGGGGCGTGGACATCAAACTCGCATGCAATAGGACATGCTCTCCTTGAGGTCCACTTCAAGGATCACTCAAGTGCAGTGCCTTGCCTCGCATCCTGTATCGTGACGAAGGTGGACGAAGGGGGACAGCTGAGGCTCAACTGTGGCTGCACACAACGACAAACGAGTTGACAGCACCCTGAAAGAAAAGCACGGACTTTAAGGTGATAGAGAAGCATTAGTGTGGAAACCCACCTGCGTGCAATGGCAGCGAGACCGGCAGAGTGCAAGGGCTTTCCAACACTAAGAGAATAACGAGGAAAGACATGTCGATCCCAGTGCAATGTTATAATAACTTGGGGTGCAACGACCATGTCAAAGATTTACTGTTTAAGCTGCGCAAGCCAGACTTGAGGTGAATTGCCATTTTCTAAAGCTGCAAGAGCTTGGATGATCATAGCCTTATCGTGAGCATTGCGGGCCTTGAGCAGACAGAGAAACCACAAACAGAGAAACATACTGAAGCAACACATTGCACCTAAAATGCCTACCCCCACCCACTCTTTAAAAAAGGAAAAAGCAGAAGAAATCCAATCGGTGAATTGACCCAAAGTCACGGGATCAACACGAGTGCTATTCAAGACAGCTATCTGGGTTAGTTGAGACTGCATCATGTCTTCCGCTTCCATGGACCAATTTCCAGCCAAATATTCACCAATGATGCGGGAAGCATTCCTGGAATCATTAAATCTGACAGAGGTTATGCATAAATGTGCACGTTGGTCAACACAACCCAAAAGCACTAAGTCAGCCAATTCTTCTACCTGAGCTTGGAGTAAGTCTATTCTTTGGTTGGCAGCTAAAATCCCTGACAAAAATATGTTGATTAATTGTATTTTGGGTTTCAAGTATGGTGGAAGTTTGTTGGACAACTTGATTAATGGTGGCAGCAGTTTGTACTTGATTGGCCATAGCCACTCCGGCCGTAACCGCTGCAGCAGCAGATACCGCCACGGCTTTCACTATAGCCGCTGTGATTCCAAAAACTGCGGACTCTAAGTAGCTCAACAATAGGGAATTTATCAGGATCCGCAGTGACCGGGATTGGGACGAAAGTTGGAATTTTTATAATCACTGCTACAGTCCAGGAACCATTCCAACACTCAGATAAGAGACAGGTAGTATGAGAACAATCCAGCATCCCCGATGAGGTGGCCTTAGCCAAAAGGAATAAGAAGGGGGATTGGACACAGACCATTGCAGGAGGCAATGTGGCATTATACAACAGAGAGTTGAATGAAACAGATGTAAGTTTATTACTTTGTTCACTTTCCCTAACAGTACCAGAAATATTAGCCAGCCAACTTTTGGCTCCTACCAACTGAGCCAGTGCAGAAATATCGGCTGAAGCCCCCTTTTCATTGGAAATCAGCCATTGAAACCAGGACCAACCTACTCCTGTAGAGGAGCTGGCACTATTGTTAAAGTTATAAACATACCTCTCAAGAGAGGGGGAAAGGGAGAAACCTTTAGCAACTTGATGTTTCTGCCAAGAATGATCCTGACAAGGCGTAAATGTTGGGGGGAAACCAAGATTAGGGGAACAGTAAGGAGAGGCCTTGAAATGAGTGGCATCATGAATACTACTAGAAGAAGGAGGCACTGGGATTAGTACCTCGGAGATAATAGCCAACGTAGTTATGTTAAGAGCAGAGCTGCTGTTTGTGGGGGTCTCTGAGCCTGATTGCTTCCCCGAAGATACCTTGCTCAATACAGCACTGATAATGCTTCCTGAGACCTGATTAGACAGCAATGGCTCCTCCCAGTTAGTCAAATTTTTGGTTTTAAGGCTAATGCAATTAGCGTTTCTAAGGCTGAAACAAAAAACTCCTGTGAGATTAACTTGAGATTGATTAAAAATTCTCTCCATGTCCCCTCTAGGAGAGGCACAGGGAGCAGACATCTCACATGAGGTTGAAAAAAGAGTGGGGAGGACACTAGAATTACCATAAACCGGCATCCGCATTGTCCATGCCCGCGCCACTGCCCACCACTGCATTGGTGTTGCCTGTGCCATCGGCACCAGCACCAGAGCCAGAGCACTTAGCAGAATGAAGATCCTCATCACAGGATTGTTGTGGTATCTCTTGTTGCTGGTCAGTTGATGTCAAGACTCTTCTTGTCAAGCGTTCAGGGACCCACAATGGTTCTGTACGATCCTGGGGAAAAACACATACAGATCCTCGTGCCCATGTCAGCACGGGGTCAGGGCCGTTCCATTGGCCCGTAAGAACATCCTTCCACTTTTTTTTTTTTTTTTTAGAGTCCATTTTTTTTTTAATTTTTTTTATTGTTGGTTGTTCAAAACATTACATAGTTCTTGATATATCATACTAAGTGAAGCCAGCCAATCCCTAAAAAACAAATGCCAAATGTCTTCTTTGATATAAGGAGAGTAACTAAGATCAGAGTAGGGACGAAGAGCATGAGAAGAAGATTAACATCCTTCCACTTAACATAGCCAATCACAGAGGGCTGAGGGGACACATGTCTAACGGCCGCAGAGCGACCATGAATAACCAAATTCAAAAAATTTATGGTAAAGAGAGCTAAGGACAGGCGTTCTTTAGGAGTGTGTTCACCTCCTACTCCCCCTTTTTGTTTTTGTAAAGTTTCCTTTAAGGTGCGATGAGCACGCTCAACAATGCCTTGTCCTTGAGGATTGTAAGGTAAACCATGAGTAAGTTGCACTCCCATAGTAGAACAAAAAGCTGTAAATTGTCTGCCAGTATAAGCAGGTCTATTATCAGTCTTAAGGGATGCAGGTGCACCCCATGCTGCCCATGCCTCTAAACAGTGAGTAATGACATTACGTGCCTTTTCTCCCGATAAAGCAGAAGCATGGATAATTCCAGAGCACGTATCAACGGAAACATGCACATACTTAAGGTTACCAAAGTCAGGTATATGTGTCACAGCCATTTGCCAAACAATCAATGGCTTCAATCCCCGTGGGTTTACTCCATAATTAGGGGGATGAAGAAATGTGACACAATGGGGACATTGCAATACTATCTGCCGAGCATCCGCTCTTGAAATGGAAAAACGCCTGCGCAACATTAATGCATTAACATGGAAGTTTTGGTGAAACAACTTAGCCCCCTCTAAGGAGGAAGCCAAGCATATCAATTGACCTCTAGTGGCTATGTCCGCACAGGCATTCCCCTGGGATAACGGACCAGGAAGAGAGGTGTGAGCCCTGATATGCATTGGATAAAAAGAAGCAGTGCGGTTAGAGATAAGCTGTTTAAGCTGAGTAAAGTAAACAGACACATTGTGGGCATCACTAATAGTTCCCACGGCCTCCAGGACTTTTAGTGCTTGTACCACATAGCTGGAGTCCGAAATAAGATTAAAAGGAAAAGAACACTGTTTAAAAACTTCAATAACAATTTGTAGTTCTACCCATTGTGGATTTCCAGGAGCAAATTGATGCTGGATAGGGGGAGAGTCATTAATTACATAAGCTCCCATTCCAGACTTGGAACCATCAGTAAAAATGTTAACAGCCCCCATGTTTGGGCATGGAAAGCTCTCCTTGAAACACCCCCACCGTACGGCAGCGGGTCCGGGGGATCATTTTTTTTGAGCTCCTGTTTATTTTTGTTCCCTTCTCCCATAGTTAGACTCCCTAGATGCCGAGACAGTCTCCCGAGCTCCTCCTCCTCTTCCTCCTCCTCTTCTGACCCACTTTTGCATGGGAGTGTGCGCAGTGTACTGAGATCTGGATACAAGCGTTTCCTCCCCCGTTTCTCGCTCTGCACATTCCCTTCCTCCTGAAATATCTCACTCCGTGCCAGAGACAATCGCCTCCTCCCCTGTTTCTCGCTCCGCACACTGCCATCCTCCTGAAATACGTCACTTTGTGCCGGAGATAATCGCCTCCTCCCCTGTTTCTCGCTCCGCACATTCCCACCCTCCTGAAATACCTCACTGCCTGCCATTTTTGATCTTTTTTCATGTAATTGCTCTAAAACTTCTTGTCCTTTAGTAAGTGCTTCCTGACATCTGCCATCTGCGAGGCAACTACAGATCATCTTCCAAAGGGGTATCACCCCACCCTCTAATATGCCCTGCTCAGAAGCAAAGTCAAGATCTGTGCCTAACTTATCCCAGCTAGGTATAGTAAGGCTGCCCGAGAACGCAAACCACGGTGCAGCAATATCTGTCTTCTGTAAAAATCTCTGTAAAGTACTACGTTTCACTTCTAGGCCCTTGGAACGTAACAGGTTATCTAGGGCCAGGAGAAGCGGACTTGAAGATAAGGCACCCATGACACAACAAAAGACACACAAAAAACAAAAGTGAAAGTAAGAGCGAAAGTACACAGTGCAGCTGCAATAAGATGTAAAGCTCTCTCTGGCTTTACAGAGGAGCTGCCGCTTTGATAGCGGGTCCCTATTACCTGGGACTAATCTCCGCTTTGATAGCGGGTCCCAATTACCTGGGACTAATCTCCACTTTGATAGCGGGTCCCAATTATCTGGGACTAATCTCCGCTTTGATAGCGGGTCCCACTTACCTGAGACTGACCGGTGCACCACCCCTGACTGCTGAAAGTTCTGGTTCCCGGGTTTTCAGCACCACTTGTCGCGACCCCTTGCCCACAAGGAAGACACAACTCAGGAATCTTCTTTCAGCAGTTTATTCAGGCCCTTGATATTTCTTCTAATTCCTGGTCGGATGCCACTCCCAGCCTTAATAAAGCATCCCAAGCCCCAATGCAAAGCTGCCACGTGGAACTTTCACACAGGGTGCTGAGAAACCATGAATCAACTCTCCCAAACAAGGAGTTGTTTGTTACAGACCACAGTGGAACCAGCGCCATCCTGCAATGGCGACCATAATCTGCAGAAGCGGCTCACCACAATACATGATGGTAATGATCAGTACACAAATTCCACTTGGCTCACCAAATTTTGTTCTTCTAGGATGAAGCGCTCGCTTACAGTAGCAGTTTTTATTTTTAGGTTTCACTCTCCTCTCTCCTATATAGATAGATGAATTTGGAACTCTAGTTCCAACATGGTTTGTAGTAGCTTTTTGAAACTTGACAAAAAAAAGTAGTTCTCAGTTTTGTCTCTATGTTTTGTTTCCTCTTCAAGTAGCCCTAAGCAGAGACTGGCGGAAAGCACTTTCATTGAAAGGGGTTGCCAACCTTCCAAGAAATTACAAGTTTCCGAAATACCAGCAAATATTATTTCACCCAAACTTGATGATACTTGGTGGTAAAGATCAGTACACAAATCCCACTTGGCTCACCAAATTTTGTTCTTCTAGTTTGAAGCATTCGTTTACAGTAGCAGTTTTTATTTTTAGGTTTCACTCTCTTCTCTACTATATAAATAGATGAATTTGGAACTCTAAATCCAACATGGTTTGTAGTAGCTCTTTGAAACTTGACAAAATAAATTTGTTCTCCGTTTTGTCTCCATGGTTTGTTTCCTCTTCAAGTAGCCCTAAGCCGAGACTGGCGAAAAGCATTTTCATTGAAAGGGGTTGCCAAGCTTCCAAGAAATTACGAGTTTCCGAAATACCAGCAAATATTTTTCTCCCAATCTTGAGATACTTGGTGGTAATTATCAGTACACAAATCCCACTTGGCTCATCAAATTTTTTGCTTCTAGGTTGAAGCGTTCGTTTACAGTAGCAGTTTTTATTTTTAGGTATCCCTCTGTTCTCTCCTATATAGATAGATGAATTTGGAACTCCAAATCTAACAGGGTTTGTAGTAGCTCCTTGAAACTTGACAAAATAAAGTCGTCTCAGTTTTGTCTCTATGGTATGTTTTCTCTTCAAGTAGCCCTAAGCAGAGACTGTGGAAAGCACTTTCATTGAAAGGGGTTGCAAACCTTCCAAGAAATTACGAGTTTCTGAAATACCAGCAAATATTTTTTCACCCAATCTTGATGATACTTGGTGGTAGTGATCAGTACACAAATCCCACTTGGCTCACCAAATTTTGTTCTTCTAAGTTGAAGCGTTCGTTTACAGTAGCAGTTTTTATAGTTAGGTTTCACTCTGTTCTATCCTATACAGATAGGTGAAGGTGGAACTCTAAATCCAACATGGTTTGTAGTAGCTCTTTGAAACTTGACAAAATAAAGAAGTTCTCAGTTTTGTCTCTACGGTTTGTTTCCTTTCCAGGTAGACCTAAGCAGAGACTGGCGAAAAGCACTTTCATTGAAAGGGGTTTCCAGGCTTCCAAGAAATTACGATTTTCCAAAATACCAGCAAATATTTTTCTGCCAATCTGGATGATACTTGTTGGTAATGATCAGTACACAATTCCCACTTGGCTCACCAAAATTTGTGCTTCTAGGTTGAAGCGTTCGTTTCCAGTAGCAATTTTTATTTTTACGTTTTCCTCTGATCTCTCCTATACAGATAGATTAATTTTTAACTCCAAATCCAACAAGGTTTGTAGTAGCTCTTTGAATCTTGACAAAATAAAGTAGTTCTCAGTTTTGTCTCTATGGATTCTATCCTCTTAAGTAGCCCTAAGCAGAGAGAGTGGGAAAGCACTTTCATAGAAAGGGGTTGCCAATCTTCCAAGAATTTACGAGTTTCCGAAATACCAGCAAATATTTTTTCACCCAATCTTGATGACACATGATGGTAATGATCAGTACACAAGTCCCACTTGTCTCAACAAATTTTGTTCTTCTAGGATGAAGCGCTCGCTTACATTAGCAATTTTTATTTCTAGGTTTCACTCTGTTGTCTCCTGTATAGATAGGTGAATTTGGAACTCTAAATCCAACATGGTTTGTAGTAGCTCTTTGAAACTTGACAAAATAAAGTTGTTCTCCGTTTTGTCTCTATGGTTTGTTTCCTCTTCAAGTAGATCTAAGCAGAGACTGGCGAAAAGCACTTTCATTGAAAGGGGTTGCCAACCTTCCAAGAAATTACGAGTATCTGAAATACCAGCAAATATTTTTTCACCCAATCTTGATGGTACTTGGTGGTAATGATCAGTACACAAATCCACTTGGCTCATCAATTTTTGCTCTTCTTGGTTGAAGCGTTATTTACAGTAGCAGTTTTTATTTTTAGGTTTCACTCTGTTCTCTCCAATACAGATAGATGACTTTGGAACTCTAAATCCAACATGGTTTGTAGTAGCTCTTTGAAATTTGACAAAAAAAGTAGTTCTCAGTTTTGCCTCTATGGTTTTCTTCCTCTTCAAGTTGCCCTATGCAGAAACTGTGGAAAAGCACTTTCATTGAAAGGGGTTGCCAATCATCAAAGAAATCACGAGTGTCCGAAATACCAGCAAATATTTGTTAACCCAATCTTGATGATACTTGATGGTAATGATCAGTTCACAAATCCCACTTGGCTCACCAAATTTTGTTCATCTAGGTTAAAGTGTTCGTTTACAGTAGCAGTTTTTATTTTGAGGTTTCACGCTGTTCTCTCCTGTATAAATAGATGAATTTGGAACTCTAAATCCAACATGGTTTCTATTAGCTCTTTGAAACTTGACAAAATAAAGTGCTTCTCAGTTTTGTCTCTATGGTTTGTTTCCTCTTCAAGTAGCCCTAATCAGAGACTGGCGAAAATCACTTTCATTGAAAGGGGTTGGCAAGCGTCCAAGAATCTACGAGTTTCTGAAATACCAGCAAATATTTTTTCACCCAATCTTGATAATACTTGATGTTAGTGATCAGTACAAAAATCCCACTTGGCTCACCAAATATTGTTCTTCTGGGTTGAATCGATCGTTTACAGCAGCTGTTTTTATTTTTAGGTTTCACTCTGTTCTCACCTATATAGATAGATGAATTTGGAACTCCAAATTCAACATGGTTTGTAGTAGCTCTTTGAAACTTGACAAAATAAAGTAGTTCTCGGTTTTGTCTCTATGGTTTGTTTCCTCTTCAAGTATCCCTAAGCAAAGACTGGAGAAAAGCACTTTAATTGAAAGGGGTTGGTAAGCGTCCAAGAATCTACGAGTTTCTGAAATACCAGGAAATTTTTTTTAACTCAATCTTGATGATACTTGATGGTAATGACCAGTTCACAAATCCAACTTGGCTCACTAAATTTTGTTCTTCTAGGTTGAAGCGTTCTTTTACAATAGCAATTTTTACTTTGAGGTTTCACTCTGTTCTCTCCTATATAAATAGATAAATTTGGAAATCTAAATCCAACATGGTTTACATTAGCTCTTTGAAACTTGACAAAATAAAGTAGTTCTCAGTTTTGTCTCTATGGTTTGTTTACTCTTCAAGTAGCCCTAATCAGAGACTGGCGAAAAGCACTTTCATTGAAAGTCGATGGCAAGCGTCCAAGAATCTACGAGTTTCCGAAATACCAGCAAATATTTTTTCGCCCATCTTGATGATACTTGATGTTAGTGATCAGTACACAAATCCCACTTGGCTCACCAAATCTTGTTCTTCTAGGTTGAAGCGTTCGTTTACAGTACCAGTTTTTATTTTTAGGTTTCACTTTCTTCTCTCCTATAAAAATAGATGAATTTGGAACTCTAAATCCAACATGGATTGTAGTAGCTCTTTGAAACTTACCAAAATAAAGTAGTTCTCAGTTTTGTCTCTGGTTTGTTTCCTCTTCATGTTGCCCTAAGCAGAGACTGGCGAAAAGCACTTTCTTTGAAAGGGGTTGCCAAGCTTCCAAGAAATTACGAGTTTCCGAAATACCAGCAAATATTTTCTCACCCAAACTTGATGATACTTGGTGGTAATGATCAGTACACAAATCTCACTTAGCTCACCAAATTTTGTTCTTCTAGGTTAAAGCTTTCGTTTACAGTAGCAGTTTTTATTTTTACGTTTCACTCTCTTCTCTCCTGTATAAATAGATGAATTTCAAACTCTAAATCAAACACGGTTTGTAGTAGCTCTTTGAAACTTGACAAAATAAAGTAGTTCTCAGTTTTGTCTCTATTGTTTTTTTCCTCTTCATGTAGGAAATAAGTAGTTCTCAGTTTTGTATCTATGGTTTGTTTCCTCTTCAGGTAGCACTAAGCAGAGACTGTGGAAAAGCACTTTCATTGAAAGGGGTTGCCAAGCGTCCAAGAATCTAGGAGTTTCCGAAATACCAACTAATATTTTTTCACCCAATCTTGATGATACTTGGTGGTAATGATCAGTATACAAATCCCACTTGGCTCACCAAATTTTGATCTTCTAGTTTGAAGCGTTCGTTTACATTACCAGTTTTTATAGTTAGGTTTCCCTCTGTTCTCTCCTATATAGATAGATGAATTTGGAACTCTAAATCCAACATGGTTTGTAGTAGCTCTTTGAAACTTGACAAAATAAAGTAGTTCTCAGTTTTGTCTCTGATTTGTTTCCTCTTCAAGTAGCCCTAAGCACTGACAGGGGAAAAGCACTTTCATTGAAACGGGTTGCCAAGCTTCCAAAAAATTACGAGTTTCCGAAATACCAGCAAATATTTTTTCACCAAATCTTGATAATACTTGGTGGTAATGATCATTACAGAAATCCCTCTTGGCTCACCAAATATGGTTTTTCTATGTTGAAGCGTTCGTTTACAGAAGCAGATTTTATTTTTTGGTTTCACTCTGTTGTCTCTTATATAGATAGATGAATTTGGAACTCTAAATCCAACATGGTTTGTAGTAGCTTTTAGAAACCTGACAAAAGAAAGTAGTTCTCAGTTTTGTATCTATGGTTTGTTTACTCTTCAGGTAGCCCTAAGCAGAGACTGTGGAAAAGCAATTTCATTGAAAGGGGTTGCCAAGCTTCCAAGAAATTACGAGTTTCTGAAATACCAGCAAATATTTTTTTTACCCAATCTTGATGATACTTGGTGGAAATGATCAGTACACAAATCTCACTTGGCCAACCAAATTTTGTTCTTCTAGGTTGAAGCATTCGTTTACAGTAGCAGTTTTTATTTTTAGGTTTCACTCTGTTCTCTCCTATAAAGGTAGACGAATTTGCAACTCTAAATCCAACATGGTTTGTAGTAGCTCTTTGAAACTTGACAAAATAAATTAGTTCTCAGTTTTGTCTGTACGGTTTGTTTCCTCTTCAAGTAGCCCTATGCAGAGACTATGGAAAAGCACTTTAATTGAAAGGGGTTCAAAGCTTCCAAGAAATTACGAGTTTCCGAAAACCAGCGAAAATTTTTTCACCAATCTTGATGATACTTGATGGTAGTGATCAGTACACAAATCCCACTTGGCTCACCAAATTTTGTTCTTCTATTTTGAAGTCTTCGTTTACAGTAGCAGTTTTTATTTTTAGGTTTCACTTTGTTGTCTCCTATATAGATAGATGAATTTGGAACTGTAAATCCAACATGCTTTGTAGTAGCTCTTTGAAAGATGACAAAATAAATTAGTTCTTCTGTTTTGTCTCTAAGTTTTGTTTCCTATTCAAGTAGCTCTAGACATAGAGTGTGGAAAAGCACTTTCATTTAAAGGGGTTGCCAAGCTTCCAAAAAAATACGAGTTTCCGAAATACCAGCAAATATTTTTTCACCCAGTCTTGATGATATTTAGTGGTAATGATCAGTACACAAATCCCACTTGGCTCACCAAATTTTGTTCTTCTAGGTTGAAGCGTTCTGTTTACAGTAGCAGTTTTTATTTTTAGGTTTCACTCTCTTCTCTCCTATACAGATAGATGAATTTGGAACTCTAAATCCAACATGGTTTGTAGTAGCTCTTTGAAACTTGACAAAATAAAGTAGTTCTCAGTTTTGTCTCTGGTTTGTTTCCTCTTCATGTTGCCCTAAGCATAGACAGGGGAAAAGCACTTTCATTGAAAGGGGTTGCCAAGCGTCCAATATCGACGAGTTTCCGAAATACCAGCAAATATTTTTCACCCAAACTTGATGATACATTTAGTTGATGATCAATACACAAATCCAACTTGGCTCACCAAATTTTGTTCTTCTAGGTTGAAGCGTTATTTACAGTAGCAGTTTTTATTTTACATTTCACTCTGTTCTCTCTTATACAGATAAACGAATTTGTAACTCTAAATCCAACAGGGTGTGTAGTAGATCTTTGAAACTTGACAAAATAAAGTAGTTCTCAGTTTTTTCGCTATGGTTCGATTCCTAATCATGTAGCCCTATGCAGAGCCTGTGGAAAAGCACTTTCATTGAAAGGGTTGCCAAGCTTCCAAGAACTTACGAGTTTCCGAAATACCAGCAAATATTTTTTCACCCAATCTTGATGATACTTGATGGTAGTGATCAGTACACAAATCCCACTTCGCTCAGCAAATTTTGTTCTGCTTGGTTGAAGCGTTCATTTACAGTAGCAGTTTTAATTTTTAGGTTTCACTCGGTTGTCTCCTATATAGATAGATGAATTTGGAACTGTAAATCAAAACATGGTTTGTAGTAGCTCTTTTAAACTTGACACAATAAAGTAGTTCTCAGTTTTGTCTCTATGGTTTCTTTCCTCTTCAAGTAGCACTAAGCAGAGACTGGCGAAAAGCACTTTCATTGAAAGCGGTTGCCAACCTTAAAAGAATTACGAGTTCCGAAATACCAGCAAATATTTTTTCACCCAATCTTGATTATAATTGGTGGTAATGATCAGTACTCAAATCCCACGTGGCCCACCAAATTTTGTTCTTCTAGTTTGAAGTGTTCGTTTACACTAGCCGTTTTTATTTTTAGGTTGCACTCTGTTGTCTCCTATATAGATAGATGAATTTGGATCTGTAAATCCAACATGGTTTGTAGTAGCTCTTTGAAACTTGACCAAATGAAGTAGTTCTCAGTTTTGTCTCTATGGTTTGTTTACTCTTCAAGTAGCCCTACTGGAGACTGGGCGAAAAGCATTTTCATTGAAAGGGGTTGGCAACCGTCCAAGAATCTTTGAGTTTCCGAAATTCCAGCAAAGATTTTTTGACCCAAACTTGATGATAGTTGGTGGAAATCATCAGTACACAAATCCCACTTGGCTCACCAATTTTTGTTCTTCTAGGTTGAAGCGTTCAGTTACAGTAGAAGTTTTTATTTTTAGGTATCACTCGGTTCTCTCCTATATAGACAGATGAATTTGGAACTCTAAATTCAACATGGTTTGCAGTAGCTCTTTGAACCTTGAAAAAATAAGTAGTTTTCAGTTTTTTCTCTATGTCTTCTTTCCTCTTCCACGTAGCCCTAGGCACAGACTGTGGAAAAGCACTTTCATTGAAAGGGGATGCCAAGCTTCGAAGAAATTACGAATTTCCGAAATCCAGCAAATATTTTTTCATCCAATCTTGATGATAATTGGTGGTAATCATCAGTACACAATTCCAACTTAACTCTCCAAATTTTGTTCTTCTACATTGAAGCGTTCGTTCACAGTAGCAGTTTTCATTTTTAGGTTTCACTCTGTTCTATCCTATATAGATAGATGAATTTTGAACTCTAAATCCAACACGGTTTGTAGTAGCTGTTTGAAACTTGACAAAATAAAGTAGTTCTCAGTTTTGTCTCTAGGTTTGTTTCCTCTTCATGTAGCACTAAGCAGAGACTGTGGAAAAGCACTTCTATTGAGAGGGGTTTCCAAGCTTCCAAGAAATTACGAGTTTCCGAAATACCAGCAAATATTTTTTCACCCAATCTTGATGATACTTGGTGGTAATAATCAGTACACAACTCCCGCTTGGCTTCACAAATTTTGTTCTTCAAGGTTGAAGCCTTCCTTTACAATAGCAGTTTTTATTTTTAGGTTTCACTCTCTTCTCTCTTATATAGATAGATGAATTTGGAACTATAAATCCAACATCGTGTGTAGTAGCTCTTTGAAACTTGACCAAATAAAGTAGGTCTCAGTTTTGTCTCTATGGTTGTTTCCTTTTCAAGTAGCCGTAATCAGTGACTGGGGAAAAGCATTTTCATTGAAAGTGGTTGGAATCGTCCTATAATCTACGAGGTTCCGAAATACCAGCAAATATTTTTTAACGCAATCTTGATCATACTTGGTGGTAATGATCAGTATAGAAATCCCACTTGGCTCACCAAATTTTGTTCTTCTAGGTTGAAGCGTTCGTTTACAGTAGCAGTTTTTTATTTTTAGGTTTCACTCTGTTCTCTCCTATATAGATAAACGAATTTGGAACTCTAAATCCAACATGGTTTGTAGTAGCTCTTTGAAACTTGACAAAATAAAGTAGTTCTCAGTTTTTTGCTATGGTTTGATTCCTAATCATGTAGCCCTATGTAGAGCCTGTGGAATATCACTTTCATTGAAAGTGGTTTGTAGTAGCTCTTTGAAACTTTTTAAAATATAGTAGTTCTCAGTTTTGTCTCTATGGATGGCTTCCTCTTCAAGTAGCCCTAAGCAGAGACTGTGGAAAACCACTTTCATTGAAAGTGGTTGCCAAGCTTCCAAAAAATACGAGGTTCCGAAATACCAGCAAATATTTTTTCACCCAATCTTGATGATACTTGGTGGTAATGATCAGTAAATAAATCCCACGTGGCTCACCAAATTTTGGGCTTCTAGGATGAAGCGTTTGTTTACAGTAGCAGTTTTTATGTTTAGGATACCCCCATTCTCTCCTATATAGATAGATGAATTTGGAACTCTAAATCCAACATGGTTTGTAGTAGGTCAATGAAACTTGACAAAATAAAGTAGTTCTCAGTTTTGTCTCTATGGTTTGTTTCCTCTTTATGTAGTCCTAATCAGAGACTAGCGAAAAGCACTTTCATTGAAAGGTTTGGAAGCGTCCTACAATCTACGAGTTTCCGTAATACCAACAAATATTTTTTTGCCCAATCTTGACGATACTTGGTGTTAATAATCAGTACAAAAATCCCCTTGGCTCACCAAATTTTGTTCTTCTAGGTTGAAGCGTTCGTTCATATTAGCAGTTTTTATTTTTAGGTTTCACTGTCATCTCTCCAATGTAGATAGATGAATTTGGAACTCTAAATCCAACATGGTTTGTAGTAGCTCTTTGAAACTTGACAAAATAAAGTAGTTCTCTGGTTTTTCTCCAAGGTTTGTATCCTCTTCAAGTAGACCTAGTAGCAGACTGTGGAAAAGCACTTTCTTTGAAAGGGGTTGCCAAGCTTCCTAGAAATTACGAGTTTCCGAAATAGCAGCAAATATTTTTTCACCCAATCTTGATGATACGTGGTGGTAATGATCAGTACACAAATCGCACTTGGCTCACCAAATTTTGTTCTTCAAGGTTGAAGCGTTCGTTTTCAGTAGCAGTTTATATTTTTACGTTTCACTCTGTTCTCTCCTATATAGATAGATGAATTTGGAACTCTAAATTCAACATGTTTTTAGTAGCTCTTTGAAACTTGACAAAATAAAGTAGTTCTCATTTTTGTATCTTTGGTTTTTTTCCTCTTCAATTAGCCCTAATCAGACTGGCGAAAAGCACTTTCATTGAAAGGGGTTGTAAAATTCCAAGAAATTAAGAGTTTCCAAAATACCAGCAAATATTTTTTCACCCAATCTTGATAATACTTGGTGGTAATAATCAGTACACAAATCCCACTTGGTTCACCAAATTTTGTTCTTCTAGGTTGAAGCATTCGTTTACAGTAGCAGTTTTTATTTTAGGTTTCACTCTCTTCTCTCCTATATAGATAGATGAATTTGAACTCTATTTCCAACATGGTTTGTAGTAGCTCTTTGAAACTTGACAAAATTAAGTAGTTCTCAGTTTTGTCTCTATTGTTTGTTTCCTCTTCAAGTAGCATTAAGCAGAGACAGGCGAAAAGCACTCTCATTGAAAGAGGTTGTCAGGCTTCAGAGTAATTACGAGTTTCCGAAATACCAGCAAATATTTTTTCACCCAATCTTGATGATACTTGGTGGTAATGATCAGTAAATAAAATCCCACGTGGCTCACAAAATTTTGGGCTTCTAGGATGAAGCGTTTGTTTACAGTAGCAGTTTCTATGTTTAGGATTCCCTCTGTTCTCTCCTATATAGATAGATGTATTTGGAACTCTAAATCCAACATGGTTTGTAGTCGGTCAATGAAACTTGACAAAATAAAGTAGTTCTCAGTTTTCTCTCTATGGTTTGTTTCCTCTTCAAGTAGACCTAATCAGAGACTGTGAAAAAGCACTTTCATTGAAAGGGTTGCCAAGCTTCCAAGAAATTATGAGTTTCCGAAAAACCAGCAAACATTTTTTCACCCAGTCTTGATGATACTTGGTGGTAATGATCAGTTCACAAATCCCACTTGGCTCACCAATATTTGTTCTTCTAGGTTGAAGCGTTCGTTTCAAGTAGCAGTTTGTATTTTTATGTTTCACTCTTTTCTCTCCTATATAGATAGATGAAATTGGAACTCTAAATCAAACATCGTTTGTTGTACCTCTTTCAAACTTGACTAAATAAAGTAGTTCTCACTTTTGTCTTTATGGTTTCTTTCCTCTTCAAGTAGCCCTGAGCAGAGACTGTGGAAAAGCACTTTCATTGAAAGTGGTTGGCAAGCGTCCAAGAATCTACGTGTTTTCGAAATACCAGCAAATATTTTTTCTCCCAATCTTGATGATACTTGGTGGTAATGCTCGATACACAAATCCCATATGGCTCATCAAATTTTGTTTTTCTAGGTTGAAGCGTTCGTTTACAGTAGCAGATTATATTTTTAGTTTTTCCTCTATTCTCTCGTATATAGATAGATGAATTTGGAACTCTAAATCCAACATGGTTTGTAGTAGCTCTATGAAACTTGACAAAATAAAGAGTTCTCAGTTTTGTCTCTGTGGTTTATTTCCTCTTAATGTAACCCTGAGCAGAGACTGTGTAAAAGCATTTTCATTGAAAGGGTTTGGCAAGCGTCCAAGAATCTAAGAGTTTCCGAAATACCAGCAAATGTTTTTTCGCCCAATCTTGATGATACTTGGTGGTAATGCTCAGTACATAAATCCCACATGGATCAACAAATTTTGTTCTTCTAGGTTGAAGCATTCATTTACAGTAGCAGTTTTTATTTATAGGTTTCACTACATTGTCTCCTATATAGATAGATGAATTTGGAACTCTAAATCCAACATGGTTTGTCATAGCAATATGAAACTTGACAAAATAAAGTAGTTCTCTGTTTTTCCTCTATGGTTTGTTCTTCGTCAAATAGCCCTTATCAGAGACTGTGGAACAGCACTTTCATTGAAAGGGGTTGTCAAGATTCCAAGAAATTACATTTTCCAAAATACCAGCAAATATTTCTTGACCCAATCTTCATGATACTTGGTGGTAATGATCAGTGCACAAATCCCACTTGGCTCACCAAATTTTCTTCTTCTAAGTTGAAGCGTTCGTTTACAAAAGCGGTTTTTATTTTTAGGTTACACTCTCTTCTCTCATATATAGATAGATGAATTTGGAACTCCAAATCCAACATGGTTTGTAGTAGCTCTTTGAAACTTGACAAAATAAAGTAGTTCTCAGTTTTGTCTTTATGGTTTGTATCCTCTTCAAGTCGCCCTAAGAATTGTCTGTGGAAAAGCACTTTCATGAAAAGAGGTTGCCAAGCTTCCAAGAAATTACGAGTTTCCGATATACCGGCAAATATTTTTTCACCCAATCTTGATTATACTTGGTGGAAATGATCACTACACAAATTTCACTTGACTCACCAAATTTTGTTCTTCTAGGTTGAAGCGTTGGTTTCCAGTAGCAGTTTTTAGTTTTAGGTTACACTCTGTCTCTCATATATAGATAGATGAATTTGGAACTCTAAATCCAACATCGTTTGCATTAGCACTTTGAAAATTGACAAAAGAAAGTAGTTCTCAGTTTTGTCTCTATGGTTTGTTTCCTCTTCAAGGAGCCCTAAGCAGAGACTGCCAAAAAGCACTTTCATTGAAAGGGGTTGCCAATCTTCCAAGAAATTACGAGTTTCCGAAATACCAGCAAATATTTTTTCATCCAAACTTGATGATTCTTGATGGTAATGATCAGTACACAAATCCCACTTGGCTCACCAAATTTTGTTCCTCTAGGTTGAAGCGCTCGTTTACAGTAGCAGTTTTTATTTTAAGGTTTCACTCTGTTGTTTCATATATGGATAGATGAATTTGGAACACTAAAATCAACATGGTTTGTAGTAGCTTTTTGAAACTTGAGAAAATAAAGCAGTTCACAGTTTTGTCTTGATAGTTTGTTTTCTCTTCATGTAGCCCAAAGCAGAGACTGGCGAAAAGCACTTTCATTGAAAGGGGTTGGCAAGCGTTCAAGGTCTACGAGTTTCCGAAATACCAGCAAATACTTTTCGCCCAATCTTTATGATACTTGGTGGTAATGATCAGTACACAAATCCCACTTCGCTCACCAAATTTTGTTCTTCTAGGTTGAAGCGTTCGTTTACAGTAGGAGTTTTTATTGTTAGGTTTCACTCTGGTGTCTCCTATATAGATAGTTGAATTTGGAACTCTAAATCCAACATGGTTTGTAGTAGCTCTTTTAAACTTGACAAGATAAAGTTGTTCTCAGTTTTGTCTCTATGGTTTCTATCATCTTCAAGTAGCCCTAAGCAGAGACTGTGGAAGAGGATTTTCATTGAAAGAAGTTGCCAAGCTTCCAAGAAATTACGAGAATCCGAAATTCCAGCAAATATTTTTTCACCCAATGTTGATGATACTTGTTGGTAATGATCAGTATATAAATACCACTTGGCTCACCAAATTTTGTTATTGTAGGTTGAAGCGCTTTTAAAGTAGCAGTTTTTTTTTTAGGTTTCACTCTGTTCTCTCCTATACAGATAGATGAATTTGGAACTCTAAATCCAACATGGTTTGTGGTAGCTTTTGTAACTTAACAATATAAAGTAGTTCTCAGATTTGTCTTATGGTTTGTTTCCTCCTCAAGTAGCCCTAAGCAGAGACTGTGGAAGAGGACTTTCATTGAAAGGGGTTGCCAAGCTTCCAAGAAATTACGAGTTTCCAAAATACAAACAAATATTTTTTCACCCAATCTGGATCATACTTGGTGGTAATGATCAGTGCACTAACCGCACTTGGCTCAAGAAATTTTGTTCTTCTAGGTTGAAGCGTTCGTTAACAGTAGCAATTTTTATTTTTAGATTTCACTCTGGTCTCTCCTATATAGATAGATGAATTTGGAACACTAAATCCAACATGATTTGTACTTGCTTTTGAATCTTGACAAAACATAATTTGTAGTAGCTCTTTGAATCGTGACAAATTAAAGTAGTTCTCAGTTTTGTCGCCATGGTTTGTTTCCTCTTCAAGTAGCCCTAATCAGAGACTGGCGAAAAGCACTTTCATTGAAAGGGGTTGCCAACCTTCCAAGAAATTACGAGTTTCCGAAATACCAGCAAATATTTTTTCGCCCAATCTTGATGATACTAAGTGGTAATGATCAGTACACAAATCCCACTTGGCTCACTAAATTTTGTTCTTCTAGTTTGAAGCATTCGTTTACAGTAGCAGTTTTTATTTTTAGGTTTCACTCTGTTCTCCCCTATATGGATAGATGAATTTGAAACTCCAAATCGAAAATGTTTTGTAGTAGCTCTTTGACACTTGACAAAATAAAGTAGTTCTCAGTTTTGTCTTTATGGTTTGTATCCTCTTCAAGTAGCCCTAAGCAGAGACCTTGGAAAAGCACTTTCATTGAAAGGGGTTGCCAAGCTTCCAAGAAATTAAAATTTCCTAAATACCAACAAATATTTTTTCACCAAATCTTGATGATACTTGGTGGAAATGTTCAGTACACAAATCCCACTTTGCTCAACAAATTTTGTTCTTCTTGGTTGAAGCATTTGTTTACAATAGCAGTTTTTATTTTTAGGTTACCCTCTGTTCTCTCCTATATAGATAGATGAATTTGGAACTCCAAATCCAACATGGTTTGTAGTAGCTCTTTGAAACGTGACAAAATAAAGTAGTTCTCAGTTTTGTCTTTATGGTTTGTATCTTCTTCAAGTAGCCCTAAGCAGAGTCTGTGGAAAAGCACTTTCAATGAAAGAGGTTGCCAAGCTTCCAAGAAATTAAGATTTTCCGAAATACCAGCAAATATTTTTTCACCCAGCTTGATTATACTTGGTGGAAATGATCAGTACACAAATCCCACTTGGCTCACCAAATTTTGTTCTTCTAGGTTGAAGCGTTGGTTTACAGTAGCAGTTTTTATTTTTAGGTTTCACTCTGTTCTCTAGTATATAGATAGATGAATTTGGAACTAAAGTCAACATGGTTATTAGTAGCTCTATGAAACTTGATAAAATAAAGCAGTTCTCAGTTTTGTCTCTATGGTTTGTTTTCTCTTCAAGTAGCATTAAGAAGAGACTGAGGAAAAGCACTTTCTTTGAAAGGTGTTGCAAGTCTTAGAAGATATTTCGAGTTTCCAAATACCAGCAAATATTTTTTCACCCAATCTTGATCATACTTGGTGGTAATGATCAGTACACAAATCCAACTTGGCTCACCAAAATTTGTTATTCTAGCTTGAAGTGTTCGTTTACAGTAGCAGTTTGTATTTTTAGGTTTCACACTGTTCTCTCGTATATAGATAGATGAATTTGGAACTCTAAATCCAACATTGTTTGTATTAGCTCTTTAAAACTTGACAAAATAAAGTAGTTCTCAATTTTGTCACTATGGTTTTCTTCCTCTTCAAGTAGCCCTATGCTGAGACTGTGGAAAAGCACTTTCATTGAAAGGGGTTGGCAAGCCTCCAAGAATCTAGGAGTTTCAGAAATACCAGAAATATTTTTTCACCCAATATTGATCATACTTGGTGGTAATGATCAGTACACAAATCCCACTTGGCTCACCAAATTTTGTTCTTTTAGGTTGAAGCCTTCGTTTACAGTAGCAGATTTTATTTTTAGGTTTCACTTTCTTCTCTCCTATATAGATAGATGAATTTGGAACTCTAAATCCAACATTGTTTGTAGTAGCTCTTTGAAACTTGACAAGATAATGTAGGTCTCAGTTTTGTCTGTACGGTTTCTATCCTCTTCAAGTAGCCCTAAGCAGAGAATGTGGAAGAGGATTTTCAATGAAAAGGGTTGCCAAGCTTCCAAGAAATTACGAGATTCCGAATTTCCATCAAATATTTTTTCACCCAATCTTGATGATACTTGGTGGTAATGATCAGTACATAAATACCACTTGCCTCAACAAATATTGTTATTGTAGGTTGAAGCGCTTTTAAAGTAGCAGTTTTTATTTTTAGATTTCACTCTGTTCTCCCATGTATAAATAGATGAATTTGGAACTCTGAATCCAACATGGTTTGTAGTAGCTCTTTGAACCTTGATAAAATAAAGCAGTTCTCAGTTTTGTCTCTATTTTTTGTTTCCTCTGAAAGTAGCTCTATGCAGAGACTGTGGAAAAGCACTTTCATTGAAAGGGGTTGCCACCTTCCAAGAAATTACGAGTTTCTGAAATACCAGCAAATATTGTTTCACCCAATCTTGATGATACTTGGTGGTAATGATCAGTACCTAAATCCCACTTGGCTCCCCTAATTTTGTGCTTCTAGGTTGAAGCGTTCGTTTACAGGAGCAGTTTGTATTTTTAGGTTTCACTCTGTTCTCTCCTATATAGATAGATGAATTTCAAACTCTAAATACAACTTCGTTTGTATTAGCTCTTTGAAACTTGACAAAAGAAAGTAGTTCTCAGTTTTGTCTCTATGGTTTGTTTCCTCTTCAAGTTGCCCTAATCAGAGACTGGTGAAAAGCACTTTCATTGAAAAAGATTGCCAATCTTCCAAGAAATTACAAGTTTCCGAAATACCAGCAAATATTTTTTCACCCAATCTTAATGATTCTTGATGGTAATGATCAGTACACAAATCCCACTTGGCTCACCACATTTTGTTCTTCTAAGTTGAAGCGTACGTTTACAGTAGTGGTTTATATATTTAGGTTTCACTCTCTTCTCTCCTATATAGATAGATGAACTTGGAACCATAATCCAAAATGGTTTGTAGTAGCTCTTTGAAACTTGACAAAAAAAAAGTAGTTCTCAGTTTTGTTTCTATGGTTTGTTTCCTCTTCAAGTAACCCTAATCAGAGACTGGCGAAAAGCACTTTCATTGAAAGGGTTTGGCAAGCGTCCTAGAATGTACGAGTTTCCGAAATACCAGGAAATATTTTTTTGCCCAATCTTGATGATACTTTGTGGTAATGATCAGTATAAAAATGCCACTTGGCTCACCAAATTTTGTTCTTCTAGGTTGAAGCGTTCATTTACAGTAGCAGTTTTTATTTTATGTTTCACTTTGTTCTCTCCCATACAGATAGATGAATTTGGAACTCTAAATCCAACATGGTTGGTATTAACTCCTTGAAACTTGACAAAATAAAGTAGTTCTCAGTTTTGTCTTCATGGTTTGTTTACTCTTCAAGTAGCCCTAATGAGAGACTCGCGAAAAGCACTTTCATTGAAAGTCGTTGGCAAGCGTCCAAGAATCTAGGAGTTTCCGAAATATCAGCTAATATTTTTTTCGCCCAATATTGATAATCCTTGATGTTAGTTATCAGTACACAATTCCCACTTGGCTCACCAAATCTTGTTCTTCTAGGTTGAAGCGTTCGTTTAAAGTAGAAGTTTTGTTTTTAGGTTTCCCTCTGTTCTAACCTATATAGATAGATGAATTTGGAACCCTAAATCCAACATGGTTTGTAGTAGCTCTTTGAAACGTGACAAAATAAAGTAGTTCTCAGTTTTGTCTCTATGGTTTGTTTCCTCTCCAAGTAGCCCTAAGCAGAGACAGGCGAAAAGCACTTTCATTGAAAGGGGTTTCGAGGCTTTCAAGAAATTAGGATTTTCTGAAATACCAGCAAATATTTTTCTCCAAATCTTGATGATACTTGGTGGTAATGATCAGTACACAAATCCCACTTGGCTCACCAAAATTTGTGCTTCTAGGTTGTAGCATTCGTTTACAGTAGCAATTTATATTTTTACGTTTCCCTCTGTTCTCTCCTATATAGATAGAAGAATTTGGAACTCCAAATCCAACAAGGTTTGTAGTAGCTCTTTGAATCTTGACAAAATAAAGTAGTTCTCAGTTTTGTCTCTATGGATTCTATCCTTTTCAAGTAGCCCTAAGCAGAGATAGTGGAAAAGCACTTTCATAGAAAGGGGTTGCCCCACTTCCAAAAAATACCGAGTTTCCGAAATACCAGCAAATATTTTTTCACCCTATCTTGATGATACATGATGGTAATGATCAGTACACAAATCCCACTTGGCTCATCAAATTTTGTTCAACTAGGTTGAAGTGCTCGCTTACAGTAGCAGTTTTTACTTTTAGGTTTCACTCTGTTGTCTCCTATATAGATAGATGAATTTGGAACTCTAAATCCAACATGGTTTGTAGTAGCTCTTTAAAAATTGACAAAATAAAGTTGTTCTCCGTTTTGTCTCTATGGTTTGTTTCCTCTTCAAGTAGCCCTAAGCAGAGACTGGCAAAAAGCACTTTCATTGAAAGGGGTTGCCAACCTTCCAAGAAATTACGAATTACTGAAACCCCAGCAAATATTTTTCACCCAATCTTGATGATACTTGGTGGTAATGATCAGTACACAAATCCCACTTGGCTCACCAAATTTAGTTCTTCTAGGTTGAAGCATTATTTACAGTAGCAGTTTTTATTTTTAGGTTTCCCTCTGTTCCCTCCTATACAGATAGATGAATTTGGAACTCCAAATCCAACATGGTTAGTAGTATCACTTTGAACCTTAACAAAATAAAGTAGTTCTCAATTTTGTCTCTATGTTTTGTTTCAGCTTCAAGTAGCTCTATGCAGAGACGGTGGAAAAGCAATTTCATTGAAAGGGGTTGCCAAACTTCCAAAAAATTACGAGATTCCGAAATTCCAGCAGATATTTTTTCACCGAAACTTGATGATACTTGATGTTAGTGATCAGTACACAAATCCCACTTGGCTCACCAAATCTTGTTCTTCTAGGTTGAAGCGTTCGTTTACAGTAGCAGATTTTATTTTTAGGTTTCACTCTCTTCTCTCCTATATAGATAGATGAATTTGGAACTCTAAATCCAACATGGTTTGTAGTAGCTCTTTGAAACTTGACAAAATAAATTAGTTCTCAGTTTTGTCTCTATGGTTTGTTTCCTCTCCAAGTAGCCCTAAGCAGATGCTGGCAAAAAGCACTTCATTGTAAGGGGTTTCGAGGCTTTCAAGAAATTAGGATTTTTTGAAATACCAGGAAATATTTTTCTCCCAATCTTCATGATACTTGGTGGTAATGATCAGTACACAAATCCCACTTGGCTCTCCAAAATTTGTGCTTCTAGATTGAAGCGTTCGTTTACAGTAGCAATTTTTATTTTTATGTTTCCCTCTGTTCTCTCCTATATAGATAGATTAATTTGTAACTCCACATCCAAATAGGATTGTAGTAGCTCTTTGAATCTTGACAAAATAAAGTAGTTCTCAGTTTTGTCTCTATGGATTATATCCTTTTCAAGTAGCCCTAAGCAGAGATATTGGAAAAGCACTTTCATAGAAAGGGTTTGCCAATCTTCCAAAAAATTACGAGTTTCCGAAATACCAACAAATATTTTTTCACCCAATCTTGATGATTCATGATGGTAATGATCAGTACACAAAGCCCACTTGGCTCACCAAATTTTGTTCTTCTAGGTTGATGCGTTTGTTTACAGTAGCAGTTTTTATAGTTAGGTTTCACTCTGTTCTCTCCTATACAGATAGGTGAAGGTGGAAATCTAAATCCAACATGGTTTGTAGTAGCTCTTTGAAACTTGACAATATAAAGTAGTTTTCAGTTTTGTCTCTATGGTTTGTTTCCTCTTCAAGTAGCCCTATGCAGACACTGGCGAAAAGCACTTTCATTGAAAGGGGTTGCAAACCTTCCAAGAAATTACGAGTTTCCGAAATACCAGCAAATATTTTTTCACCCAATCTTGATGATACTTGGGTTTTATAATCAGTACACAAATCCCACTTGGCTCACCAAATTTTGTGCTTCTAGGTTGAAGGGTTCGTTTACAGTAGCAGTTTTTATTTTTAGGTTTCACCCTCTTCTCTACTATATACATAGATGAATTTCAAACACAAAATCCAACATGGTTTGTAGTAGCTCTTTGAAACTTGACAAAATAAAGTAGTTCTCAGTTTTGACTCTATGGTTTGTTTCCTCTTCAAGTAGCCCTAAGCAGAGACTGTGGAAAAGCACTTTCATTGAAAGGGGTTGACAAGCGTCCAAGAATCGACGAGTTTCCGAAATACCAGCAAGTATTTTTTCACCCAATCTTGATGATACTTGGTGGTAATGATCAGAATAGAAATCCCACTTGGCTCACCATATGTTGTTCTTCTAGGTTGAAGCGTTTGTTTACAGTAGCAGTTTTTATAGTTAGGTTTCACTCTGTTCTCTCCTATACAGATAGGTGAATGTGGAACTCTAAATCCAACATGGTTTGTAGTAGCTCTTTGAAACTGACAAAATAAAGTTGTCCTCCGTTTTGTCTCTATGGTTTGTTTCCTCTTCACGGAGCCCAAAGCAGAGACTGGCGAAAAGACTTTCATTTAAAGGGGTTTCCTGGCTTCCAAAAAATTAATATTTTCCGAAATACCAGCAAATATTTTCTCCCAATCTTGATGATACTTGGTGTAATGATCAAATCCCACTAGGATCACCAAAATTTGTCCTTCTAAGTTGAAGCGTTCGTTTACAGTAGCAATTTTATTTTTACGTTACCCTCTGTTCTCTCCTATATAGATAGATGAATTTGGAACTCCAAATCCAACAAGGTTTGTAGTAGCTCTTTGAAACTTAACAAAATAAAGTAGTTCTCTGTTTTGTCTCTATGGATTCTTTCCTCTTCAAGTAGCCCGAAGCAGAGATAGTGGAAAAGCACTTTCATAAAGGGGTTGCCAATCTTCCAAAAAATTACGAGTTTCCGAAATACAAGCAAATATTTTTTCACCCAATATTGATGATTCATGATGGTAATGATCAGTACACAAATCCCACTTGGCTCACCAAATTTTGCTCTTCTAGGTTGAAGCGTTATTTACAGTAGCAGTTTTTATTTTTAGGTTCCACTCTGTTCTCTCTTATACAGATAAACGAATTTGTAACTCTAAATCCAACAGGGTGTGTAGTAGCTCTTTGAAACTTGACAAAATATAGTAGTTCTCAGTTTTGTCTCTATGAATTGTTTCCTCTTCAAGTAGCCCTAAGCAGAGACTGTGAAAATCACTTTCATTGAAAGGGGTTACCAAGTTTCCAAGAAAGTGCGAGTTTCCGAAATACCAGCAAATATTTTTTCACCCAATCTTGATGATACATGGTGGTAATGACCAGTACACAAATCTTTCTTGGCTCACCAAATTTTGCTCTTCTAGGTTGAAGCGTTATTTACAGTAGCAGTCTTTATTTTCAGGTTTCACTCTGTTCTCTCCTATACTGATAGATGAATTTGGAACTATAAATCCAACATGGTTTGTAGTAGCTCTTTGAAACTTGAAAAATAAAGAAGTTCTCAGTTTTGTCTATAAGGTTTGTTTCCTCTTCAAGTAGCCCTACTCAGAGTCTGCTAAAAGCACTTTAATTGAAAGGGGTTGGTAAGCGTCCAAGAATCTACGAATATCCGAAATACCAGCAAATATTTTTTCACCCAATCTTGATGATACTTGGTGGTAATCATCAGTAAACAAATCCCACTTGGCTCTCCAAATTTTGTTCTTCTAGGTTGAAGCGTTCATTTACAGAAGCATTTTTTATTTTGAGGTTTCACTCTGTTCTCTCATATATAACTACAAGAATTTGGAACTCTAAATACAAAATGGTTTGTATAAGCTCTTTGAAACTTGACAAAATAAAGTAGTTCTCAGTTTTGTCTCTATGGTTTGTTTCCTCTTCATGTAGCCCTAAGCAGAGTTTGGCGAATAGCACTTTCATTGAAATGGTTGCCAACCTTCCAAGAAATTACGAGTTTCCGAAAAACCAGCAAATATTTTTTCCCCCAATCTTAATGATACTGCTGGTAATGATCAGTGCACAACTCCCACTTGGCTCACAAAATATGGTTCTTCCAGGTTGAAGCGTTCATTTACAGTAGCAGTTTTAATTTTCAGGTTTCACTCTGTTATCTTCTATATAGATAGATGAATTTGGAACTCTAAATACAACATGGTTTGTAGTACCTTTTTAAGGTTGACAAAATAAAGCAATTCTCAGTTTTGTCTCTATGGTTTGTCTCCTCTTCAAGTAGCCCTAAGCAGAGGCTGGAGAAAAGCACTTTCATTGAAATGGGTTGCCAAGCTTCCAAGAAATTACGAGTTCCCACATACGAGGAAATATTTTTTCACCCAATCTTGATGATACTTGGTGGTAATGATCAGTACAAAAATCCCACTTGGATCACCAAATTTTATTCTTCTAGGTTGAAGCGTTCGTTTACAGTAGCAGTTTTCATTTTTAGGATTCACTCTGTTCTCTCCATATAGATAAATGAATTTGGATCTCTAAATCTAACATGGTTTGAGTAGCTCTTTGAAACTTGACAAAATAAAGTAGTTCTTAGTTTTGTCTCTGGTTTGTTTCCTCTTTAAGTAGCCCTAAGCAGAGAATGGCGAAAGCACTTTCATTGAAATGGGTTGGCCAAGCTTCTAAGAAATTACATATTTCCGAATAACAGCAAATATTTTTTCACCCAATCTTGATGATATTTAGTGGTAATGATCAGTACACAAATCCAACAAGGCTGACCAAATTTTGTTTCTCTAGGTTGAAGCGTTCGTTTACAGTCGCAGTTTTTATTTTAGGTTTCACTCTGTTCTCTCCTATACAGATAGATGAATTTGGAACTCTAAATCCAACATGGTTTGTAGTAGCTCTTGGAAACTTGTCAAAATAAAGTAGTTCTCAGTTTTGTCTCTATGATTTGTTTCCTCTTCAAGTAGTCCTAAGCAGAGACTGCTGAAAAGCACATTCATTGAAAGGGGTGGTCAAGCTTCCAAGAAATTACGAGATTCCGAAAGACCAGCAAATATTTTTTCACCCAATCTTGATGATAATTGGTGGTAATGATCAGTACACAAATACCACTTGGCTCACCATTTTGTTCTTCTAGGTTGAAGCGTTCTTTTACAGTAGCAGTTTTTATTTTTAGGTTTCACTCTGTTCTCTCTTATATAGATAGATGAGTTTGGAACTCTAAATCCAATATGGTTTGTAGTTGCTCTTTGAAACTTGACAAAAAAAAGTAATTCTCAGTTTTTTCTGTATGACTTTTTTCCTCTTAAAGTAACCCTAGGCACAGACTGTGGAAAGCACTTTCATTGAAAGTGGTTGCCAAGCTTCCAAGAAATTGCGAGTTTTCGAAATACCAGCAAATATTTTTTCACCCAAACTTGATGTTAATTGGTGGTAATGATCAGTACACAAATCCCACTTGGCTCACCAAATTTTGTTCTTCTAGGGTGAAGCGTTCGTTCACAGTAGCAGTTTATATTTTTAGGTTTCACTCTGTTCTCTCCTACATAGATAGATGAATTTGGAACTCTAAATCCAACATGGTTTGTAGTAGCTCTTTGAAACTTGACAAAATAAAGTAGTTCTCAGTTTTTTCTTTATGGTTTGTTTCCTCTTCAAGCAGCCTTATGCAGTGACTGTGGAAAAGCACTTTCATTGAAATGGTTGCAAATGTTCCAAGAAATTACGATTTTCCTAAATACCAGCAAATATTTTATCACCCAATCTTGATGATACTTGATGGTAAAGATCAGTACACAAATCCCACTTGGATCACAAATTTTATTCTTCTAGGTTGAAGCATTCCTTTACAGTAGCAGTTTTTATTTTTAGGTTTCACTCTGTTTTCTTCTATATAGATAGATAAATTTGGAACTCTAAATCCAACATGTTTTTTAGTAGCTCTTTGAAACTTGACAAAATAAAGAAGTTCTCACCTTGTCTCTAAGGTTTGTTTCCTCTTCAAGTAGCCCTAGGCACAGACTGTGGAAAAGCACTTTCATTGAAAGGGTTTGCTAAGCTTCTAAGGAATTACATATTTCCGAATACCAGCAAATATTTTTTTCACCCAATCTTGATGATATTTGGTGGTAATGATCAGAACACAAATCCAACAAGGCTCACCAAATTTTGTTTCTCTAGGTTGAAGCGTTCGTTTACAGTAGCAGTTTTTATTTTTAGGTTTCACTCTGTTCTCTCCTATACAGATAGATTAATTTGGAACTCTAAATCCAACAGGGTTTGTAGTAGCTCTTGGAAACTTGAAAAATAAAGTAGTTCTCAGTTTTGTCTCTATGGTTTGTTTCTTCTTCAAGTAGCTCAAAGCAGAGACTGGTGAAAAGCACTTTCATTTAAAGGGGTTCTCAAGCTTCCAAGAAATTACGACTTTTTAAAAGACCAGCAAACATTTTTTCTCCCAATCTTGATGATAATTGGTGGTAATGATCAGTACACAAATACCACTTGGCTCACCAAATTTTGTTTCTCTAGGTTTAAGCAGTCGTTTACAGTAGCAGTTTTTATTTTTAGGTTTCACTCTGTTCTCTCCTATACAGATAGATGAATTTGGAACTCTAAATCCAACATGGTTTGTAGTATGATCTTTGAAACTTGACAAAATAAAGTAGTTCTCTGTTTTTTTTCAATGGTTTGTTTCCCCTTCATGTAGTCGAAAAAAGAGCCTGGCGAAAAGCTTTCATTGAAATGAGTTGGAAGAGTCCTAGAATCTACGAGTTTCTGAAATACCAGCAAATATTTTTTCACCCAATCTTGATCATACTTGGTGGTAATGACCAGTATACAAATCCCACTTGGCCCACCAATTTTTTTCTTCAAGTTTGAAGCCTTCGTTTACAGTAGCAATTTTTATTTTTAGGTTTCACTCTGTTCTCTCCGATATGGATAGATGAATTTGGAACTCTAAATCCAACATTGGTTTGTAGTAGTTCTTTGAAACTTGACTAAATAAAGTAGTTCTCAGATTTGTCTCTACGGTTTGTTTCCTCTTCAAGTACCCTAAGCAGAGACTGGCGAAAAGCACTTTCATTGAAAGGGGTTGTCAAACTTCCAAGAAATTACGAGTTTCCGAAAAACCAGCAAATATTTTTTCACCCAATCTTGATGATATTTGGTGGTAATGATCAGTACACAAATCCCACTTGGCTCACCAATATATGTTCTTCTAGGTGAAGCGTTCGTTTACAGTAGCAGTTTTTATTTTAGGGTTTCACTCTGTTCTCCTATACAGATAGATGAATTTGGAATTCTAAAAACAACATCGTTTGTAGTAGCTCTTTGAAACTTGACAAAATAAAGTAATTCTCAGTTTTGTCTCTATGGCTTGCTTCCTCTTCAAGTAGCCCTAGGCACAGACTTTGGAAAAGCACTTTTATTGAAAGGGGTTGCCACGCGTCCAAGAAATTGCGAGTTTCCGAAATACCTGAAAATATTTTTTCACCCAATCTTGATGATACTTGGTGGTAATGATCAGTACACATATCCCACTTGGCTCACCAAATTTTGTTCTTCTAGGTTGAAGCGTTCGTTCACAGTAGCAGTCTTTATTTTTAGATTTCACTGTGTTCTCCCCTATATAGATATATGAATTTGGAACTCTAAATCCAACATGATTTGCAGTAGCTCTTTGAAACTTGACAAAATAAAGTACTTCTAAGTTTTGTCTCTAAGGTTTGTTTCCTCTTCAAGTAGCCCTAGGCACAGAATGTGGAAAAGAACTTTCATTGAAAGGGGTTGCCAAGCTTCCAAAAAATTACGAGTTTCCGAAATACCAGCAAATTTTTTTTCACCCAATCTTGTTGATACTTGGTGGTAATGATCAGTACACAAATCCCTCTTGGCTCACCAAATTTTGTTCTCCTAGTTTGAAGCGTTCGTTTACAGTAGCAGTTTTTATTTTTAGGTTTCACTCTGTTCTGTCCTACATAGATAGATGAATTTGGAACTCTAAATCCAACATGGTTTGTAGTAGCTCTTTGAAACTTGACAAAATAAAGTAGTTCTCAGTTTTGTCTCTATGGTTTGTTCACTCTTCAAATAGCCCTAATCAGAGTGTGGCGAAAAGCCCTTTCATTTACAGGGGTTGGCAAGCGTCCAAAAATCTACGAGTTTCCGAAATACCAGCAAATTTTTTTTCGCCCAATCTTGATGATACTTGGTGGCAATGATCAGTACACAAATCCCACTTGGCTCACCAAATTTTGTTCTTCTAGGTTGAAGCGTTCGTTTACAGTAGCAGTTTTTATTTTTAGGTTTCACTCTGTTCTCTCCTATACAGATAGATGAATTTGGAACTCTAAATCCAACATGGTTTGTAGTAGCTCTTGGAAACTTGACAAAATAAAGTAGTTCTCAGTTTTGTCTCTATGGTTTGTTTCCTCTTCAAGTAGCCCTAAGCAGAGACTGGTGAAAAGCACTTTCATTGAAAATGGTTGTCAAGCTTCCAAGAAATTACGAGTTTCCGAAAGACCAGCAAACATTTTTTCACCCAATCTGGATGATAATTGGTGGTAATGATCAGTACACAAATACCACTTGGCTCACTATTTTGTTCTTCTAGGTTGAAGCGTTCTTTTACAGTAGCAGTTTTTATTTTTAGGTTTCACTCTGTTCTCTCTTATATAGATAGATGAACTTGGAACACTACATCAAACATGGTTTGTAGTAGCTCTTTGAAACTTGACAAAATAAAGTAGTTTTCAGTTTTGTCTCTAAGGTTTGTTTCCTCTTCAATTGCTCTAGTCACAGACTGTGGAAAAGCACTTTCATTGAAAGTGGTTGCCAAGCTTCCAAGAAATTACGATTATCTGAAATACCAGCAAATATTTTTTCACCCAATCTTGATTATATTTGGTGGTAATGATCAGTACACAAATCCCTCTTGGCTCATCAAATTTTGTTTTTCTAGGTTGAATCGTTATTTACAGTAGCAGTTTTTGTTTTTAGGTTTCACTCTGTTCTCTCCTATACAGATAGATGAATTTGGAACTCTAAATCCAACATGGTTTGTAGTAGTTCTTTGAAACTTGACAAAATAAAGTAGTTCTCAGTTTTGTCTCTATGGTTTGTTTACTCTTCAAGTAGCACTAATCAGAGACTGGCAAAAAGCACCTTCATTGAAAGGGGTTGACATGCATCCAAGAATATAGGAGTTTCTGAAATACCAGCAAATATTTTTTAGCCCAATCTTGATGATCCTTGGTGGTAATGATCAGTTCACAAATCCCACTTGGCTCACCAGATTTTGTCCTTGTAGGTAGAAGCGTTATTTACAGAAGCAGTTTTTATATTTAGGTTTCATTCTGTTCTCTCCTATACAGATCGATGAATTTGGAACTCTATATCCAACATGGTTTGTGGTAGCTCTTTGAAACTTGAAAAATAAAGTAGTTCTCAGTTTTGTCTCTAAGGTTTGTTTCCTCTTCAACTAGCCCTAGGCACAGACTGTGATAAAGCACTTTCATTTAAAGGGGTTGCCAAGCTTCCAAGAAATTACGAGTTTCTGAATTACAAGCAAATATTTTTTCACCCAATCCTGATGATACATGGTCGTAATGATCACTACACAAATCCCAATTCACTTACCGAATTTTTTTTTTCATTGTAGGAATACCATTTTATTTTATTTTTTTTATTATTTTTTTTACCAGTTGGGTATATTCTTTTTTTTTAATTTTTTTTTATTGTTGGTTGTTCAAAACATTACATAGTTCTTGATATATCATATTTCACACTTTGATTCAAGTGGGTTATGAACTCCCATTTTTACCCCATATACAAATTGCAGAATCACATCAGTTACACTTCCATTGATTTATATATTGCCACATCAGGGTCTGTTGTATTCTGCTGCCTTTCCTATCCTTTACTATCCCCCTTCAATCCCCTCCCCTCCCCTCTTCTCTCTCTACCCCCTCTACTGCAGTTCATATCTCCCCCTTGTATTATTTTTCCCTTTTTCCTCGCTACCTCTTGTATGTAATTTTGTATAACCCTGAGGGTCTCCTTCCATTTCCATGCAATTTCCCTTCTCCCTCCCTTTCTCTCCCACCTCTCATCCCTGTTTAATGTTAATCTTCTTCTCATGCTGTTCATTCCTACTCTGTTCTTAGTTACTCTCCTTATATCAAAGAAGACATTTGGCATTTGTTTTTTAGGGATTGGCTGGCTTCACTTAGCATAATCTGCTCTAATGCCATCCATTTCCCTCCAAATTCTATGATTTTGTCATTTCCTAATGCAGAGTAATACTCCATTGTGTATAAATGCCACATTTTTTTTTATCCATTCGTCTATTGAAGGGCATCTCGGTTGGTTCCACAGTCTTGCTATTGTGAATTGTGCTGCTATGAACATCGATGTAGCAGTGTCCCTGTAGCATGCTCTATTTAGGTCTTTAGGGAATAGACCGAGAAGGGAAATACCTGGGTCAAATGGTGGTTCCATTCTCAGCTTTCCAAGAAATCTCCATACTGCTTTCCAGATTGGCTGCACCAATTTGCAGTCCCACCAACAATGAACAAATGTACCCTTTTCCCCACATCCTCGCCAGCACTTGTTGTTGTTTGACTTCATAATGGCTGCCAATCTTACTGGAGTGAGATGGTATCTTAGGGTGGTTTTGATTTGCATTTCTCTGACTGCTAGGGATGGTGAGCATTTTTTCATGTACTTGTTGATTGATTGTATGTCCTCCTCTGAGAAGTGTCTGTTCATGTCTTTGGCCCATTTGTTGATTGGGTTATTTGTTATCTTGTTGTCTAATTTTTTGAGTTCTTTGTATACTCTGGATATTAGGGCTCTATCTGAAGTGTGAGGAGTAAAGATTTGTTCCCAGGATGTAGGCTCCCTATTTACCTCTCTTATTGTTTCTTTTGCTGAGAAAAAACTTTTTAGTTTGAGTAAGTCCCATTTGTTGATTCTAGTTATTAAGTGTTGTGCTATGGGTGTCCTATTGAGGAATTTGGAGCCCGACCCCACAGTATGTAGATCGTAGCCGACTTTTTCTTCTATCAGACGCCGTGTCTCTGATTTGATATCAAGCTCCTTGATCCATTTTGAGTTAACTTTTGTGCATGGCGAGAGAAAGGGATTCAGTTTCATTTTGTTGCATATGGATTTCCAGTTTTTCCAGCACCATTTGTTGAAGATGCTATCCTTCCTCCATTGCATGCTTTTAGCCCCTTTATCAAATATAAGATAGTTGTAGTTTTGTGGATTGGTTTCTGTGTCCTCTATTCTGTACCATTGGTCCACCCGCCTGTTTTGGTACCAGTACCATGCTGTTTTTGTTACTATTGCTCTGTAGTATAGTTTGAAGTCTGGTATCGCTATACCGCCTGATTCACCCTTCCTGCTTAGTATTGTTTTTGCTATTCTGGGTCTTTTATTTTTCCATATGAATTTCATGATTGCTTTCTCTATTTCTATAAGAAATGCCATTGGGATTTTGATTGGCATTGCATTAAACCTATAGAGAACTTTTGGTAATATCGTCATTTTGATGATGTTAGTTCTGCCTATCCATGAACAGGGTATATTTTTCCATCTTCTAAGATCTTCTTCTATTTCTCTCTTTAGGGTTCTGTAGTTTTCATTGTATAAGTCTTTCACCTCTTTTGTTAGGTTGATTCCTAAGCATTTTACTTTTTGTGGGGATATTGTGAATGGAGTGGTTGTCCTCATTTCCATTTCAGAGGATTTGTCGCTGATATACAGGAATGCCTTTGATTTATACGTGTTGATTTTATATCCTGCCACTTTGCTGAATTCATTTATTAGCTCTAATAGTTTCTTTGTAGACCCTTTTGGGTCTGCTAGGTATAGAATCATGTCATCTGCAAATAGTGATAATTTAAGTTCTTCTTTTCCAATTTTTATGCCTTTAATTTCTTTCATCTGTCTAATTGCTCTGGCCAGTGTTTCGAGAACTATGTTGAACAGAAGTGGTGAGAGAGGGCATCCCTGTCTTGTTCCAGATTTTAGAGGGAATGCCTTCAATTTTTCTCCATTCAGAATGAAGCTAGCCTGAGGCTTAGCATAGATTGCTTTTACAATGTTGAGGAAAGTTCCTGTTATCCCTAGTTTTTCTAGCATTTTGAACATAAAAGGATGCTGTACTTTGTCGAATTATTTTTCTGCATCTATCGAGCTGATCATATGGTTCTTATATTTAAGTCTATTGATGTGGTGAATAACATTAATTGATTTCCGTATATAGAACCAGCATTGCATCCCAGGGATGAATCCTACTTGATCATGGTGCACAATTTTTTTGATATGTTTTTGAATCCGATTTGCCAGAATTTTATTGAGCAAATATTTTATCACCCAATCTTGATGATACTTGGTGGTAATGATCAGTACACAAATCCCACTTGGCTCACCAAATTTTGTTCTTCTAGGTTGAAGCATTCGTTCACAGTTGCAGTTTTTATTTTTAGGTTTCACTCATTTCTCTCCTAGATAGATAGATAAATTTGGAACTCTAAATCCATCATGGTTTGTAGTAGCTTTTTGAAACTTGACAAAATAATGCAGTTCTCAGTTTTGTCTCTATGGATTCTTTTCTCTTCAAGTAGCCCTAAGCAGAGACTGGCAAAAAGCACTTTCATTGAAAGGGGTTGCCAAGCTTCCAAGAAATTATGAGTTTCTGAAATACCAGAAAATATTTTTTCACCCAATCTTGATGATACTTGGTGGTAATGATCAGTACACAAATCCCACTTGGCTCATCAAATTTTGTGCTTGTAGGTTGAAGCGTTCGTTTACAGTAGCAGTTTTTATTTTTAGGTTTCACTCTGTTCTCTCCTATATAGATAGATGAATTTGGAACAACAAATCCAACATGGTTTGTAGTAGCTCTTTGAAACTTGACGAAATAAAGTAGTTCTCAGTTTTTTCTCTATGGATTCTATCCTCTTCAAGTAGCCCTAAGCAGAGACTGTGGAAAAGCACTTTCATTTAAAGGGGTTGCCAAGCTTCCAAGAAATTAGGAGTGTCCAAAATACCAGCAAATATTTTTTAACCCAATCTTGATGATACTTGATGGTAGTGATTAGTACACAAATCCCACTTGGCTCACCAAATTTTGTTCTTCTAGGTTGAAGCGTTGATTTACAGTAGTAGTTTTTATTTTTAGGTTTCACTCTGTTCTCTCCTATATAAATAGGTGAATTTGGAACTCTAAATCCAACATGGTTTGTAGTAGCTCTTTGAAACTTGACAAAATAAAGTAGTTCTCAGTTTTTTCTTTATGGTTTGTTTCCTCTTAAAGTAGCCCTAATCAGAGACTGGCGAATACACTTTCATTGAAAGGGGTTGGCACACGTCCAAGAATCTACGAGTTTCCAAAATACCAGCAAATATTTTATCACCCAATCTTGATAATACTTGGTGTAATGATCAGTACACAAATCCCACTTGGCTCACCAAATTTTGTTCTTCTAGGTTGAAGCGTTCGTTTACAGTAGCAGTTTTTATTTTTAGGTCACTCTGTTCTCTCCTATATAGATAGATAAATTTGGAACTCTAAATCCAACATGGTTTGTAGTAGCTCTTTGAAACTTGACAAAATAAAGCAGTTCTCAGTTTTGTCTCTATGGTTTCTTTCCTCTTCAAGTAGCCCTAAACAGAGAATGACGAAAAGCACTTTCATTGAAAGGGGTTGCCAAGCTTCCAAGAAATTACGCGATTCTGAAATACCAGCAAATATTTTTTCACCCAATCTTGATGATACTTGGTGGTAATGATCAGTACACAAATCCCACTTGGCTCATCAAATTTTGTGCTTGTAGGTTGAAGAGTTCGTTTACAGTAGGAGTTTTTATTCTTAGGTTTCACTCTGTTCTCTCCTATATAGTTAGATGAATTTGGAACTCTAAATGCAACTTGGGTTGTAGTAGCTCTTTGAAACTTGACAAAATAAAGTAGCTCTCAGTTTTGTCTCTATTGTTTGCTTGCTCTTCAAAAAGCCCTAAGCAGAGACTGGCGAAAAGCACTTTCATTAAAAGGGGTTGCTAAGCTTCTAAGAAATTAGGAGTTTCTGAAACACCAGCAAATATTTTTTCGCCCAATCTTGCTGATACTTGGTGTTCATGATCAGTATACAAATCCCACTTAGCTCACCAAATTTTGTTCTTCTAGGTTGAAGCGTTCGTTTACAGTAGCATTCTTTATTTTTAGGTTTCACTCTGTTCTCTCCTATATAGATAGATGAATTTGGAACTCTAAATCCAACATGGTTTGTAGTAGCTCTTTGAAACTTGACAAAATAAAGTAGTTCTCAGTTTTGTCTCTATGGATTCTATCCTCTTCAAGTAGCCCTAAGCAGAGACTGTGGAAAAGCACTTTCATTGAAAGGGGTTGCCAAGCTTTCAAGAAATTACGAGGTTCCGAAATACCAGCAAATATTTTTTCACTCATCTTGATGATACATAGTGGTAATGATCAGTACACAATTCCCACTTGGCTCACCAAATTTTGTTGTTCTAGGTTGAAGCGTTAATTACAGTAACAGTTTTTATTTTTAGGTTTCACTCTGTTCTCTCCTATACAGATAGATGAATTTGCAACTCTAAATCCAACATGGTTTGTAGTAGCTCTTTGAAACTTCACAAAATAAAGAGGTTCTCAGTTTTGTCTCTATGGTTTGTTTCCTCTTCATGTAGCCCTAATCAGAGACTGGCAAAAGCACTTTCATTGGAAGGGGTTGGCACGCTTCCAAGAATCTATGAGATTCCGAAATACCAACAAATATTATTTCACCCAAACTTGATGATACTTGGTGGTAATGATCAGTACACAAATCCCACTTCGCTTACCTAATTTTGTTCTTTTAGGTTGAAGCGTTCGTTTACCTTAGCAGGTTTTATTTTTAATATTCACTCTCTTCTCTCCTATATAAATAGATGAATTTGAAACTCTAAATCCAACATGGTTTGTAGTAGCTATTTGAAACTTGAGAAAATAAAATAGTTCTCAGTTTTTTCTCTAAGGTTTGTTTTTTCTTCAAGTAGACCTAGTCACAGACTGTGAAAAAGCACTTTCATTGAAAGGGGTTGCCAAGCTTCCATAAAATTACGAGTTTCTGAAATACCAGCAAATATTTTTTCACCCAATCTTGATGATACTTCGTGGTAATGATCAGTACACAAATCCCACTTGGCTCAACAAATTTTGTTCTTCCAGTTTGAAGCGTTATTTACATTAGCAGTTTTATTTTTAGGTTTCACTCTGTTCTCTCCTATACAGATAGATGAAATTGGAACTCTAAATCCAACATGGTTTGTAGTAGCTCTTTGAAACTTGACAAAATAAAGTAGTTCTCAGTTTTGTCTCTATGGTTTGTTTCCTCTTGAAGTAGCCCTATGCACAGACTGTGGAAAAGCACTTTCATTGAAAGGGGTTGCCAAGCTTCCAAGAAATTATGAGTTTCTGAAATACCAGCAAATATTTTTTCACCCAATTTGATGATACTTGATGGTAGTGATCAGTACACAAATCCCACTTGGCTCACCAAATCTTGTTCTTCTAGGTTGAAGCGTTCATTTACATTAGCAGTATTTATTCTTAGGTTTCACTCTGTTCTCTCCTATATAGTTAGATGAATTTGGAACTCTAAATGCAACTTGGGTTGTAGAAGCGATTTGAAACTTGACAAAATAAAGTAGCTCTCAGTTTTGTCTCTATTGTTTGTTTGCTCTTCAAAAAGCCCTAAGCAGAGACTGTTGAAAAGCACTTTCATTAAAAGGGGTTGCTAAGCTTCTAAGAAATTACGAGTTTTTGAAATTCGAGCAAATATTTTTTCACCCAATCTTTTTTTTTTTAAATATTTTTTATATTGGTTGTTCAAAACATTACAAACTTCATGGCATATCATCTTCCATACATTTGATACAAATGGGTTATCAGATCCCATTTTTACCCCAAATACAAGTTGCAGAATCACATCGGTTACACATCCACAATTTTACATAATACAATATTAATGACTGTTGTATTCTGCTACCTTTCCTATCCCCTACTATCCCCCCTCCCCTTCCCTCTCCTCTTCCCTCTCTACCCCATCTGCTGTGGTTTAATTCTCTCCCTTTATTTTTGGAAGGAGACCCTCATTGTTACATAAAAGTACATAGAAGAGATTATGAGGGGAAAGGGAAAAAAAAGGAGAGAATTAAATAAACCAATCTTGATGATACTTGGTTGTAATGATCAGTACACAAATCCCACTTGGCTCATCAAATTTTGTGCTTCCATGTTGAAGCGTTCGTTTACAGTAGCAGTTTATATTTTTAGGTTTCCCTCTGTTCTCTCCTATATAGATAGATGAATTTGGAACCCCAAATCAACCATTGTTTGTAGTAGCTCTTTGAAACTTGACAAAATAAAGTAGTTCTTAGTTTTGTGTCTATGGATTCTATCCTCTTCAAGTAGCACTAAGCAGAGACTGTGGAAAAGCACTTTCATTGAAAGGGGTTGCCAAGCTTCCAAAAAATTATGAGTTTCCGAAATACCAGCAAATATTTTTTCACCCAATCTTGATGATACTTGATGCTAGTGATCAGTACACAAATCCCACTTGGCTCACCAAATTTTGTTCTTCTAGGTAGAAGTGTTCGTTTACAGTAGCAGTTTTTATTTTTAGGTTTCACTCTGTTCTCTCCTATATAGATAGATGAATGTGGAACTCTAAATCCAACATGCTTTGTAGTAGCTCTTTGAAACTTGACAAAATAAAGTAGTTCTTATTTTTATCTCTATGTTTTGTTTACTCTTCACGTAGCACAAATTGGTGACTGGCGAAAAGCACTTTCATTGAAAGGGGTTGGCAAGCGTCCAAGAATCTATGAGTTTCCTACATACCAGCAAATATTTTTTCGCCAATTTAATGATACTTGGTGGTAATAATCAGTACACAAATCCCACTTGGCTCACCAAATGTTGTTCTTTTAGGTTGAAGCGTTCGTTTACAACAGCAGTTTTTATTTTTAGGATTCACTCTCTTCTCTCCTATATAGATAGATTAATTTGGAACTCTAAATCCAACATGGTTTGTAGTAGCTCTTTGAAACTTAACAAAATAAAGTAGTTCTCAGTTTTGACTCTATGGTTTGTTTCCTCTTCAATTAGCCCTAATCAGACACAGTCGAAAAGCACTTTCATTAAAAGGTTTGGAAGCGTCAAAGATTCTACGAGTTTCCGAAATACCAGAAATATTTTTTCAACCAATCTTGATCATACTTGGTGGTAATGATCAGTACTTAAATCCCACTTGGCTCACCAAATTTTGTTCTTCTAGGTTGAAGCGTTTGTATTCAGTAGCAGTTTTTATTTTTAGGTTTCATTCTGTTGTCTCCTGTATAGTTAGATAAATTTGGAACTCTAAATGCAACATCGGTTGTAGTAGCTCTTTGAAACTGACAAAATAAATTAGTTCTCAGTTTTGTCTCTATGGTTTGTTTACTCTTCAAGTAGCCCTAATCGGAGACTGGCGGGAATCACTTTCAATGAAAGGGGTTGGCAAGCGTCCAAGAATCTACGAGTTTCCGAAATACCAGCAAACATTTTTTCGCCCAATCTTGATGATACTTGGTGGTAATAATCAGTACACAAACCCCACTTGGCTCACCAAATTTTGTTCGTTAAGGATGAAGCTTTCGTTTACAGTAGCAGTTTTTATTTTAGGATTCACACTCTTCTCTCCTATATAGATAGATGAATTTGGAACTCTAAATCCAACATGGTTTGTAGTAGCTTTTTGAAACTTGACAAAATAAAGTAGTTCTTAGTTTTGTCTCTATGGTTTGTTTCCTCTTCAATTAGCCCTAATCAGAGACTGTCGATTAGCACTTTGATTAAAAGGGGTTACCAAGCTTCCAAGAATTACGAGTTCCGAAATACCCGCAAATATTTTTTCACCCAATCTTGATGATACTTGGTGGTAATGATCATCACACAAATCCCACCTGGCTCACAAAATTTTGTGCTTCCAGGTTGAAGCATTCGTTTACAGTAGCAGTTTTTATTTTTAGGTTTGACTCTGTTCTCTTATATACAGATTGATGAATTTGGAACTCTAATTCCAACATGGTAGCTCTTTGAAACTTGAAAAATAAAGTAGTTCTCAGTTTTGTCTCTAAGGTTTGTTTCCTCTTCAAGTAGCCCTAGGCACAGACTGTGGTAAAGCACTTTATTGAAAGGGGTTGCCAAGCTTCCAAGAAATTACGAGTTTCCGAAATACCAGCAAATATTTTGACACCCAATCTTGATGATACATGGTCGTAATGATCAGTACACAAATCCCACTTGGCTCACCAAATTTTGTTCTTCTAAGTTGAAGCGTTCTTTTACAGTAGCAGTTTTTATTTTTAGGTTTCACTCTGTTCTCTCCTATCCAGATCCATGAACTTGGAAGTCTAAATCCAACATGGTTTGGAGTAGCTCTATGAAACGTGACAAAATAAAGTAGTTCTCAGTTTTGTCTCTATGGTTTGTTTCCTCTTCAATTAGCCCTAATCAGATACTGTCGAAAAGCACTTTGATTGAAAGGGGTTACCAAGCTTCCAAGAATTTACGAGTTTCCGAAATACCAGCAAATATTTTGTCACCCAGTCTTGATGATACTTCGTGGTAATGATCAGCACACAAATCCCACTTGGCTCACCAAATTTTGTGCTTCTAGGTTGAAGCGTTCGTTTACAGTAGCAGTTTTTATTTTTAGGTTTCACTCTGTTCTATCCTATATATATTGATAAATTTGGAACTACAAATCCAACATGGTTTCTAGTAGCTCTTTGAAACTTGACAAAATAAAGTAGTTCTCAGTTTTTTCTCTATGGTTTGTTTACTCTTCAAGTAGCACTAAGCAGAGACTGTCGAAAAGCACTTTCATTGAAAGGGGTTACCAAGCTTCCAAGAAATTACGAGTTTCCGAAATACCAGCAAATATTTTGTCACCCAGTCTTGATGATACATGGTGGTAATGATCAGTACACAAATCCCACTTGGCTCACCAAATTTTGTTCTTCTAGGTTGAAGCGTTATTTACAGTAGCAGTTTTTATTTTTAGGTATGACTCTGTTCTCTTATATGCAGATTGATGAATTTGGAACTCTAATTCCAACATGATTTGTGATAGCTCTTTGAAACTTGAAAAATAAAGTAGTTCTCAGTTTTGTCTCTAAGGTTTGTTTATTCTTCAAGTAGCCCTAGGCACAGACTGTGATAAGCACTTTCATTAAAAGGGGTTGTCAAGATTCAGAGAAATTACGAGTTTCCGAAATACCAGCAAATATTTTTTCACCCAATCTTGATTATACTAGGTGGTAATGATCAGTACACCAATCCCACTTGGCTCACCAAATTTCGTTCTTCTAGGTTGAAGCGTACGTTCACAGTAGCAGTTTTTATTTTAGGTTTCACTCTCTTCTCTCCTATATAGATAGATAAATTTGGAACTCTAAATCCAACATGGTTTGTAGTAGCTTTTTGAAACTTTACAAAATAAAGTAGTTCTCAGTTTTGTCTCTATGATTTATTTCCTCTTCAAGTAGCCCTAAGCAGAGACTGTGGAAAAGCACTTTCATTGAAAGGGGTTGCCAAGCTTCCAAGAAATTACGCGATTCTGAAATACCAGCAAATATTTTTTCACCCAATCTTGATGATACTTGGTGGTAATGATCAGTACACAAATCCCACTTGGCTCATCAAATTTTGTGCTTGTAGGTTGCAGAGTTCGTTTACAGTAGGAGTTTTTATTCTTAGGTTTCACTCTGTTCTCTCCTATATAGTTAGATGAATTTGGAACTCTAAATGCAACTTGGGTTCTGGTAGCTCTTTGAAACTTGACAAAATAAAGTAGCTCTCAGTTTTGTCTCTATTGTTTGTTTGCTCTTCAAAAAGCCCTAAGCAGAGACTGGCGAAAAGCACTTTCATTAAAAGGGGTTGCTAAACTTCTAAGAAATTACGAGTTTCTGAAATACGAGCAAATATTTTTTCACCCAATCTTTTTTTTTTTAAATATGTTTTTTATTGGTTGTTCAAAACATTACAAACCTCATGACATATCATCTTCCATACATTTGATACAAATGGGTTATCAGATCCCATTTTTACCCCAAATACAATTTGCAGAATCACATCGGTTACACATCCACAATTTTACATAATACAATATTAATGACTGTTGTATTCTGCTACCTTTCCTATCCCCTACTCTCCCCCCTCCCCTTCCCTCTCCTCTTCCCTCTCTACCCCATCTGCTGTAGTTTAATTCTCTCCCTTTTTTTTGGAAGGTGTCCCTCATTGTTACATAAAAGTACATAGAAGAGATTATGAGGGAAAAGGGAAAAACAGGAGAGAATTAAATAAATCAATCTTGATGATACTTGGTTGTAATGATCAGTACACAAATCCCACTTGGCTCATCAAATTTTGTGCTTCTATGTTGAAGCGTTCGTTTACAGTAGCAGTTTTTATTCTTAGGTTTCCCTCTGTTCTCTCCTATATAGATAGATGAATTTGGAACCCCAAATAAACCATGGTTTTTAGTAGCTCTTTGAAACTTGACAAAATAAAGTAGTTCTTAGTTTTGTCTCTACGGATTCTATCCTCTTCAAGTAGCACTAAGCAGAGACTGTGGAAAAGCACTTTCATTGAAAGGGGTTTCCAAGCTTCCAAAAAATTATGAGTTTCCGAAATACCAGCAAATACTTTTTCACCCAATCTTGATGATACTTGATGCTAGTGATCAGTACACAAATCCCAGTTGGCTCACCAAATTTTGTTCTTCTAGGTAGAAGTGTTCGTTTACAGTAGCAGTTTTTATTTTTAGGTTTCACTCTGTTCTCTCCTATATAGATAGATGAATGTGGAACTCTAAATCCAACATGCTTTGTAGTAGCTCTTTGAAACTTGACAAAATAAAGTAGTTCTTATTTTTATCTCTATGTTTTGTTTACTCTTCACGTAGCACAAATTGGTGACTGGCGAAAAGCACTTTCATTGAAAGGGGTTGGCAAGCGTCCAAGAATCTATGAGTTTCCTACATACAAGCAAATATTTTTTCGCCAATTTAATGATACTTGGTGGTAATAATCAGTACACAAATCCCACATGGCTCACCAAATGTTGTTCTTTTAGGTTGAAGCGTTCGTTTACAACAGCAGTTTTTATTTTTAGGATTCACTCTCTTCTCTCCTATATAGATAGATGAATTTGGAACTCTAAATCCAACATGGTTTGTAGTAGCTCTTTGAAACTTAACAAAATAAAGTAGTTCTCAGTTTTGACTCTATGGTTTGTTTCCTCTTCAATTAGCCCTAATCAGACACAGTCGAAAAGTACTTTCATTAAAAGGTTTGGAAGCGTCAAAGAATCTACGAGTTTCCGAAATACCAGAAATATTTTTTCACCCAATCTTGATGATACTTGGTGGTAATGATCAGTACACAAATCCCACTTGGCTCACCAAATCTTGTTCTTCTTGGTTGAAGCGTTCGTTAACAGAAGCATTTTGTATTTTTAGGTTTCACTTTCTTCTCTCCTATATAAAAAGATGAATTTGGAACTCTAAATCCAACATGGTTTGTAGTAGCTCTTTGAAACTTGACAAAAAAAAGTTATTCTCCGTTTTGTCTCTATGGTTTGTTTTCTCTTCAAGTAGCCCTATGCAGAGACTGGCGAAAAGCACTTTCATTGAAAGGGGTTGAAAAGCTTCCAAGCAATTACGAGTTTTCGAATTACCAGCAAATATTTTTTCACCCAATCTTGATGATACTTGGTGGTAATATTCAGTACACTAATCCCACTTGGCTCACCAAATTTTTTGCTTCTAGGTTGAAGCTTTTGTTTCCAGTAGCAGTTTAAAATTTTAGGTTTCCCTCTATTCTCTCCTATATAGATAGATGAATTTGGAACACCAAATCCAACATGGTTTGTAGTAGGTCTTTGAAACTTGACAAAATAAAGTAGTTCTCAGTTTTGTATCTATGGTTTGTTTCCTCTTCAAGTAGCCCTAACCAGAGACTGTGGAAAAGCACTTTTTTGAAAAAGGTGGCCAATCTTCCAAGAAATTACGAGATTGCGAAAAAGCAGTAAATATTTTTTCACCCAATCTTGATAATACTTTCAGGTGATGATCAGTACACAAATCCCACTTGGCTCAACAAATTTTGTTCTACTAGGTTAAAGCGTTCGTTTACAGTAGCAGTTTTTATTTTTACATTTCACTCTCTTCTCTCCTATATAAATAGATGAATTTCGAACTCTAAATCCAACATGGTTTGTAGTAGCTCTTTGAAACTTGACAAAATAAAGATGTTCTTCGTTTTGTCTCTATTGTTTGTTTCCTCTCCAAGTAGCCCTAAGCAGAGACTGGCAAAGAGCACTTTAATTGAAAGGGGTTTCCAGGCTTCCAAGAAATTAAGAGTTTCTGAAATACCAGCAAATATTTTTGACCCAATGTTGATGATATTGGTGGTAATGATCAGTACACAAATCCCACTTGGCTCACCAAAATTTGTGCTTCTAGTTTGAAGCGTTCGTTTACAGTAGCAATTTTTATTTTTACGTTTCCCTCTGTTCTCTCCTATATATATAGATGAATTTGGAACTCCAAATCCAACAAGGTTTGTAGAAGCTCTTTGCATTTTGACCAAATAAAGTAGTTCTCAGTTTTGTCTCTATGGATTCTATCATCTTCTAGTAGCGCTAAGCAGAGACTATGGAAAAGCACTTTCATAGAAAGGGGTTGCCAATCTTCCAAGAAATTACGAATTTCCCAAATACCAGCAAATATTTTTTAACTCAATCTTGATGATACATGATTGTAATGATCAGTACACAAATCCCACTTCCCTCACCAAATTTTGTTCTTCTATGTTGAAGCTCTCGCTTACAGTAGCAGTTTTTATTTTTAGGTTTCACTCTCTTGTCTCCTATAAAGATTGATGAATTTGGAACTCTAAATCCAACATGGTTTGTAGTAGCTCTTTGAAAGTTGACAAAATAAAGTTGTTCTCCGTTTTTTCTCTATGGTTTGTTTCCTCTTCAAGTAGCCCTAAGCAGAGACTGGCGAAAACCACTTTCATTGAAAGGGGTTGCCAAGCTTCCAAGAAATTACGAGTTTCCAAAATACCAGCAAATATTTTTTCACCCAAACTTGATGATACATGGTGGTAATGATCAGTACACAAATCCCACTTGCCTCAACAAATTTTGTTTTCTAGTTTGAAGCGTTATTTACAGTAGCAGTTTTTATTTTTAAGTTTCACTCTGTTCTCTCCAATACAGATACATAAATTTGGAACTCTAAATCCATCATGGTTTGTAGTAGCTCTTTGAAACTTGACAAAATAAAGTAGTTCTCAGTTTTGTCTTTATGGTTTTCTTCCTATTCAAGTAGCCCTATGCAGAGACTGGGGAAAAGCACTTTCATTGAAAGGGGTTGCCAAGCTTCAAAAAAATTACTAGTTTCCGAATTACCAGCAAATATTTTTTAACCCAATCGTGATGATACTTGATGGTAATGATCAGTTCACAAAACCCACTTGTCTCAACAAATTTTGTTCTTCTCGATGAAGCTTTCGTTTACAGTAGCAGTTTTTACTTTGAGGTTTCACTCTGTTCTCTCCTATATAAATAGACGAATTTGTAACTCCAAATCCAACATGGTTTGTAGTAGCTCAGTGATACTTGACAAAATAAAGTAGTTCTCAGTTTTGTCTGTATGGTTTGTTTACTCTTCAAGTAGCCCTAATCAGAGACTTGCGAAAAGCACTTTAATTGAAAGGGGTTGCCAAGCTTCCAAGAAATTACTAGTTTCCGAAATACCAGCAAATATTTTTTCACCGAATCTTGATGATACTTGGTGGTAATCACCAGTACACAAATCCCACTTGGCTCACCAAATTTTGTGCTTCTAGGTTGAAGAGTTCGTTTACAGTAGCAGTTTAAATTTTTAGGTTTCACTCTGTTCTCTCCTATATAGATAGATGAATTTGGAACTCTAAATCCAACATGGTTTTAGAAGGTCTTTGAAACTTGAAAAAATAAAGTAGTTCTCAGTTTTGTCTCTGTGGTTTGTTTCCTCTTCAAGTAGCCCTATGCAGAGACTGTGGAAAAGCACTTTAATTTAAAGGGGTTGCCAAGCTTCCAATAAATTACCAGTTTCCGAAATACCAGCAAATATTTTTTCACCCAATCTTGATGATACTTGGTGGTAATGATCAGTACACAAATCCCACTTGGCTCCTCAAATTTTGTTCTTCAATGTTGAAAAGTTCGTTTACAGTAGCAGTTTTTATTTTTATGTTTCACTCTGTTCTCTCCTATATAGATAGACGAATTTGGAATTCTAAATCCAACATGGTTTTTAGTAGCTCTTTGAAACTTGACAAAATAATGTAGTTCTCAGTTTTGTCTCTGGTTTGTTTCCTCTTCATGTAACCCTAAGCAGAGACAGGGAAAAAGCAACTTTCATTGAAAGGTGTTGCCAAGCGTCCAAAATTCGACGAGGTTCTGAAATACCAGCAAATATTTTTCACCCAATCTTGATGATACTTTTAGGTGATGATCAGTCCACAAATCCCACTTGGCTCCCCAAATTTTGTTCTTCTAGGTTGGAGCGTTATTTACAGTAGCAGTTTTTTTTTTTTAGGTTTCACTCTGTTCTCTCTTATACAGATAGATGAATTTTGAACTCTAAATCCACCATGGTTTGTAGTAGCTCTTTGAAACTTGAAAAATAAAGTAGTTCTCAGTATTGTCTCTAAGGTTTGTTTACTCTTCAAGTAGCCCTATTCAGAGACTGGCGAAAAGCACTTTCATGGAAAGGGGTTGGCAAGCGTCCAAGAATCTACGAGTTTCCGAAATACCAGCAAATGTTTTTTAACCCAACATTGATGATACTTGGTGGTAATCATCAGTAAACAAATCCCACTTGGCTCACCAAATTTTGTTCTTCTAGGTGGAAGCGTTCGTTTACAGTAGCAGTTTTTATTTTTAGGTTTCACTCTGTTCTCTCCTAAATAGATAGATGAATTTGGAACTCTAAATCCAACATGGTTTGTAGTAGCTCTTTGAAACTTGAAAAAAAAGTAGTTCTCAGTTTTGTCTGTACGGTTTGTTTCCTCTTCAAGTAGCCCTAAGCAGAGACAGGGGAAAAGCACTTTCATTGAAAGGGGTTTCCAAGCGTACAAGAATCTATGAGTTTCCGAAATACCAGGTGATTTTCTTTCACCCAATCTTGATGATACTTGGTGATAATCATCAGTACACAAATCCCACTTGGCTCACCAAATTTCATTCTTCTAACTTGAAGCATTCGTTTACAGTAGCAGTTTTTATTTTTAGGTTTCACTCTCTTCTCTCCTATACAGATATATGAATTTGGAACTCTAAATCAAACATGGATTGTAGTAGATTTTTGAAACTTGAAAAAAAAAGTAGTTCTCAGTTTTGTTTCCAAAATACCAACAAATATTTTTTCACCAAATCTTGATGATACTTGGTGGTAATGAAAAGTACAGAAATACCACTTGGCTCACCAAATATGATTTTTCTAGGTTGAAGCGTTCATTTACAGAAGCAGATTTTATTTTTTGGTTTCACTCTGTTGTCTCCTATATAGATAGATGAATTTGGAACTCTAAATCCAACATGGTTTGTATTAGCTCCTTGAAACTTGACAAAATAAAGTAGTTCTCAGTTTTGTCTCTATGGTTTGTTTCCTCTTCACGTAGCCCTAAGCAGAGACTGTGGAAAAGCAATTCCATTGAAAGGGGTTGCCAAGCTTCCAAAAAAATAACGTGTTTCCGAAACACCAGCAAATATTTTTTTACCCAATTTTGATGATAATTGGGTGTATTGATCAGTACACAAATCCCACTTGGCCCACCAAATTTTGTTCTTTAGTTTGAAGCGTTCCTTTACAGTAGCAGTTTTTATTTTTAGGTTTCACTCTGTTGTCTCCTATATAGATAGATAAATTTGGAACTGTAAATCCAACATGGTTTGTAGTAGCCCTTTGAAACTTGACAAAATAAAGTAGTTCTCAGTTTTATCTCTATGATCTGTTTACTCTTCAAGTAGCGCTACTCAGAGACTGGCGAAAGGCACTTTCATTGAAAGGGGTTGGCAAGCGTCCAAGAATCTACGAGTTTTCAAAATACCAGCAATTTTTTTGTCACCCAATCTTGATGATACTTGGTGGTAATCATCAGTACACAAATCCCACTTGGCTCACCAAATTTTGTTCTTCTAGGTAGAAGTGTTCGATTACAGTAGTAGTTTTTATTTTTAGGTTTCACTCTGTTCTCTGCTATATAGATAGACGAATTTGGAACTCTAAATCCAACATGGTTTGTAGTAGCTCTTTGAAACTTGACAAAATGAAGTAGTTCTCAGTTTTGTCTCTGGTTTGTTTCCTCTTTATGTAGCCCTAAGCAGAGACAGGAGAAAAGCACTTTCATTGACAGGGGTTGCCAAGCGTCCAAAAATCGACGAGTTTCCGAAATACCAGCAAATATTTTCACCCAATCTTGATGATACTTTTAGGTGATGATCAGTACACAAATCAAACTTGGCTCACCAAATTTTGTTCTTATAGGTTGAAGCGTTATTTACAGTAGCAGTTTTTATTTTTAGGTTTCACTCTGTTTTTTTCGCCCAATCATGATGATACTTGGTGGTAATGATCAGTACATAAATCCCACTTGGCTCACCAAATGTTATTCTTCTAGCTTGAAGCGTTCGTTTACAATAGCAGTTTTAATTTTTAGGTTTCACTCTGTTCTTTATTATATACATAGAGGAATTTGGAACTCTATATACAACATGGTTTGTAGTAGCTCTTTGAAACTTGACAATATAAAGTAATTCTCAGTTTAGTCTCTATGGTTTGTATCCTCTTCAAGTAACTCTAAGCAGAGACTGTGGAAAAGCACTTTCATTAAAAGGGGATGCCATGCTTGTAAGAAATTACGAGTTTCCGAAATACCAGAAAATATTTTTTCGCCCAATCTTGATGATACTAGCCGGTAATGATCAGTACACAAATGCAAATTGGGTCACCAAATTTTGTTCTTCTAGGTTTGAAGCATTCGTTTACAGTAGCAGTTTTTATTTTTAGGTTTCCCTCTGTTCTTTCCTATATAGATAGATGAATTTGGAACTCTAATTCCAACATGGTTTGTATTAGCTCTTTGAAACTTGACAAAACAAAGTAGTTCTCAGTTTTGTCTCTATGATTTGATTCCTCTTCAAGTAGCCCTAGGAACATACAGTGGAAAAGCACTTTCATTGAATGCGGTTTCCAAGCTTCCCACAAATTACGAGTTTCTGAAATTCCAGTAAATATTTTTTCACCCAATCTTGATGATACTTGGTGGAAATGATCACTACACAAATCACACTTGGCTCACCAAATTTTGTTCTTCTAGGTTGAAGCGTTCGTTTACAGTTGCAGTTTATATTTTTTGGTTTCACTCTCTTCTCTCCTATATAGATAGATGAATTTGGAACTATAAATCCAACATGGTTTTAGTAGCTCTTTGAAACTTGACAAAATAAAGTAGTTTTCATTTTTGTACCTATGGTTTGTTTCCTCTTCAATTAGCCCTAATCAGAGACTGGCGAAAAGCACTTTCATTGAAAGGGGTTGGCAAGCATCCAAGAATCTACGAGTTTTCGAAATACCAGCAAATATTTTTTCGCCCAATCTTGATGATATTTGGTGGTAATGATCAGTACACAAATCCCACTTTGCTAACCAAATTTTGTTCTTCTAGGTTGAAGCATTCGTTTACAGTAGCAGTTTTTATTATTAGGTTTCACTCTCTTCTCTCCTATATAGATAGATGAATTTGGAACTCTATATCCAACATGGTTTGTTGTAGCTCTTTGAAACTTGACAAAATAAAGTAGTTCTCAGTTTTGTCTCTATGGTTTGTTTCCTCTTCAAGTAGCATTAAGAAGTGACTGGCGAAAAGCACTCTCAATGAAAGGGGTTGTTAGGCTTCCAAGATATTAAGAGTTTCCGAAATACCAGCAAATATTTTTTCACCCAATCTTGATGATACTTGGTGGTAATGATCAGTATACAAATCCCACTTGGCTCACCAAATTTTGTTCTTGTAGGTTGAAGTGTTCGTTTACAGTACCAGTTTTTATTTTAAGGTTTCACTCTTTTGTCTCCTATATAGATAGATGAATCTGGAAATCTAAATCCAAAATGGTTTATAGTAGCTCTTTGAAACTTGACAAAATAAAGAATTTCTCAGTTTTGTCTCTATGGTTTGTTTCCTCTTCAAGTAGCCCTAAGCAGAGACTAGCAAAAAGCACTTTAACTGAAAGGGGTTGCCAGGCTTCCAAGAAATTTCGAGTTTCAAAAATATAAGGAAATATTTTTTCACCCAATCGTGAAGATACTTTGTGGTAATGATTAGTACACAAATTCCACTTGGCTCACCAAATTTTATCTTCTAGGTTGAAGTGTTCCTTTACAGTAGCAGTTTTTTTTTTTTATGTTTCACTCTGTTCTCACCTATATAGATAGATGAATTTTGAACTCTAGATACAACATGGTTTGTAGTAGCTCTTTGAAACTTGACAAAATAAATTAGTTCTCAGTTTTTTCTCTATGGTTTGTTTAATCTTCAAGTAGCCCTAGGTACAGACTGTGGAAAAGCATTTTCATTGAAAGGGGTTGCCAAGCTTCTAAGAAATTACGAGTTTCCGTAATACCAGCAAATATATTTTCACCCAATAATGATCATACTTGGTGCTAATGATCAGTACACAAATCCCTCTTGGCTCACCAAATTTTGTTCTTCTAGGTTGATGCGTTCTTTTATAATAGCAGTTTTTATTTTTAGGTTTCACTCTCTTCTCTCCAATATACATAGATGAATTTGGAACTCTAAATCCAACATGGTTTGTAGTAGCTCTTTGAAACATGACAAAAAAAATTAGTTCTCTGTTTTGTCTCTAAGGTTTGTTTCCTCTTCAAGTAGCCCTAGTCACAGAGTGTGGACAAGCACTTTCATCGAAAGGGATTGTCAAGCTTCCAAGAAATTACGAGTTTCTGAAATACCAGCAAATATTTTTTCACCCAATCTTGATAATACTTGGTGGTAATGATCAGTACACAAATCCCACTTGTCTCACCAAATTTTGTTCGTCTAGGTTGAAGTGTTTGTTTACAGTAGCAGTTTTTATTTTTAGGTTTCATTCTGTTCTGTCCTATATAGATAGATGAATTTGGAATTCTAAATCCAACATGGTTTGTAGTAACTCTTTGAAACTTGACAAAATAAAGTAGTTCTCAGTTTTGCCTGTATGGTTTGTATTCAATTCAAGTAGCCCTAAGCAGAGACTTTGGAAAAGCACTTTCATTGATAGGGGTTACCAAGCTTCCAAAATTTACAAGTTTCCGAAATACCAGCAAATATTTTTTCACCCAATCTTGATGAAAAATGGTGGTAATGATCAGTACACAAATCCCACTTGGCTCACCAAATTTTGTTCTTCTAGGTTGAAGCAGTTTTATTTTTAGTTTTCACTCTGATCTCTCCTATACAGATCAATGAATTTGGAACTCTAAATCCAACATGGTTTGTAGTAGCTGTTTGAAACTTGACAAAATAAAGTAATTCTCAGTTTTGTCTCTATGATTGTTTCCTCTTCAAGTAGCCCTAAGCAGAGACCTTGGAAAAGCATTTTCATTGAAAGGGGATGCCAAGCTTCCTATAAATTACGAGTTTTTGAAATACCAGCAAATATTTTTTCACACAATCTTGAGGATACTTTTGGTAATGATCAGTACACATATCCCACTTGGCTCACCAAATTTTCTTCTTCTAGGTTGAAGCGTTCGTTTACAGTAGCATTTTTAATTTTAGGTTTCCCTCTGTTCTCTCCTATATAAATAGATGAATTTGGAACTCTAAATTCAACATGGTTTGTCATAGCTCTTTGAAACTTGACGAAATAAAATAGTTCTCAGTTTTGTCTCTATGCTTTATTACCACTTCAAGTATCCCTATGCAGAGACTGTGGAAAAGCATTTTCATTGAAAGGGTTTGCCAAGCTTCCAAGAAATTACGAGTTTCCGAAATACCAGCAAATATTTATTCACCGAATCTTGATGATTCTTGGTGGTAATGATCAGTACACAAATCCCACTTAGCTCACTAAGTTTTATACTTCTAGGTTGAAGAGTTCGTTTACAGTAGCAGTTTTTATTTTTAGGTTTCAGTCTGTTCTCCCCTATATAAATAGATGAATTTGGAACTCTAAATCCAACGTGCTTTGTAGTAGCTCTTTGAAACCTGACAAAATAAAGTATTTCTCAGTTTTGTCTCTATGGTTTGTTTCCTCTTCAAGTAGCCCTAATCAGAGACTGTCTAAATGCACTTTCATTGAAAGGGTTGGCAAGCATCCAAGAATCTACAAGTTTCCGAAATACCAGCAAATATTTTTTCGCTCAATCTTGATGATACTTGGTTGTAATGATCAGTACACAAATCCCACTTGGCTCACCAAATTTTGTATTCGAGTTTGAAGCGTTCGTTTACAGTAGCAGTTTATATTTTTAGGTTTCACTCTCTTCTCTCCTATATAGATAGATGAATTTGGAACTCTAAATCCAAAATGGTTTGTAGTAGCTCTTTGAAAGTTGAGAAAATAAAGTAGATCTCAGTTTTGTATCTATGGTTTGTTTCCTATTCATGTATTCTTAATCAGAGACTAGCAAAAAGCACTTTCATTGAAAGGTTTGGAAGCATCCTAGAATCTACGAGTTTCCGAAATACCAACAAATATTTTTTTGCCCAATCTTGACGATACTTGGTGGTAATGATCAGTACAAAAATCTCCCTTGGCTCAGCAAATTTTGTTCTTCTAGGTTGAAGCGTTCGTTCATAATAGCAGTTTTTATTTTTAGGTTTCACTGTCATCTCTTCAGTATAGATAGATGAATTTGGAACTGTAATTCCAACATGGTTTGTAGTAGCTCTTTGAAACTTGACAAAATAAAGTAGTTCTCTGTTTTTTGTCTAAAGTTTGTTTCCTCGTCAAGTAGCCCTAGTCACAGACTGTGGAAAAGCACTTTCATTGAAAGGGGTTGCCAAGCTTCCAAGAAATTACGAGTTTCCAAAATTCCAGCAAACATTTTTTCTCCCAATCTTGACGACACTTGGTGGTAATGATCAGTACACAAATCCCACTTGGCTCACCAAATTTTGTGCTTCTAGGTTGAAGCGTTTGTTTACAGTAATTTTTTTTTTTAGGTTTCCCTCGGTTCTCTCCTATATAGATAGATGAATTTGGAACTCCAAATCCATCAAGGTTTGTAGTATCTCTTTGTAACTTGACAAAATAAAGTAGTTCTCAGTTTTGTCTCTAAGGTTTGTTTCTTCTTCAAGTAGCCCTAGGCACAGACTGTGGAAAAGCACTTTCATTGAAAGGGGTTGCCAAGCTTCCAAGAAATTAAGAGTTCTGAAATACCAGCAAATACTTTTTCACCTAATCCTGATGATACTTGGTGGTAATGATCAGTACACAAATCCCTTCTGGCTCACCGAATTTTGTTCTTCTAGGTTAAAGAGTTCATTTACAGTGGCAGTTTTTATTTTTACGTTTCACTCTGTTCTCTCCTATATAAATAGATGAATTTATAACTCTAAATCCAACATGGTTTGTAGTAGCTGTTTGAAACTTGACAAAATAAAGTTGTTCTCAGTTTTTTCTCTATAGTTTGTTTCCTCTTCAAGTCACCCTAATCAGAGACTGGCGAAAAGCACTTTCATTGAAAGGGGTTGCCACGCTTCCAAGAAATTACGAGTTTTCAAAATAGCAACAAATATTTTTTCACCCAATGTTGATGATACTTGGTTGTAATGATCAGTACACAAATCCCACTTGGCTCACCAAATTTTCTTCTTCTACGTTGAAGCGTTCGTTTACGTAGCAGTTTTTATTTTAATGTTTCACTCTCTTCTCTCCTATATAAATAGATGAATTTGGAACTCTAAATCCAACATGGTTTGTAGTAGCTGTTTGAAACTTGACAAAATAAAGTAGTTCTCAGTTTTGTCTCTATGGTTTGTTTCCTCTTCAAGTCACCCTAATCAGAGACTGGCGAAAAGCACTTTCATTTAAAGGGATGGCCACGCTTCCATGAAATTACGAGTTTCCAAAATAGCAGCAAATATTTTTTCACCCAATCTTGATGATACTTGGTGGTAATGATCAGTACACAAATCCCACTTGGCTCACCAAATTTTCTTTTTCTAGGTTGAAGCGTTCGTTTACGTAGCAGTTTTTATTTTTAGGTTTCACTCTCTTCTCTCTTATATAGATAGATGAATTTGGAACTCTAAATCCAAATGGTTTATAGTAGCTCTTTGAAACTTGATAAAATAAAGTAGTTCTCTGTTTTGTCTCTATGGTTTGCTTCCAATTCAAGTAGCCCTATGCAGAGAAGGTGGAAAAGCACTTTCATTGAAAGAGGTTGCCATGCTCCAAGAAATTACGACTTTCACAATACCAGCAAATATTTTTTTCACCCAATATTGATGATATTGGTGGAAATGATCAGTACACAAATCCCACTTGGATCACCAAATTTTGTTCCTCTAGGTTGAAGCGTTCGTTTACAGTAGCAGTTTTTATTTTTAGGTTTCACTCTGTTCTCTTCTATATAGATAGATGAATTTGGAACTCTAAATCCAACATGGTTTCTAGTAGCTCTTTGAAACTTGACAAAATAAAGTAGTTCTCAGTTTTGTCTGTATGGTTTGTTTCCTCTTCAAGTAGCCCTAATTAGAGACTCGCGAAAAGCACTTTCATTGAAAGGGGTTGCCACGCTTCCAAGAAATTTCGAGTTTCCGAAATAGCAGCAAATATTTTTTCACCCAATCTTGATGATATTTGGTTGTAATGATCAGTACACAAATCGCACTGGTCTCACCAAATTTTCTTCTTCTAGGTTGAAGTGTTCGTTTACGTAGCCGTTTTTATTTTTAGGTTTCACTCTCTTCTCTCCTATATAGATAGATGAATTTGGAACTCTAAATACAATATGGTTTGTAGTAGCTCTTTGAAACTTGAAAAATAATTTAGTTCTCATTTTTGTATCTATGCTTTGTTTCCTCTTCAAGTAGCCCTAATCAGAGACTGGCGAAAAGCACTTTCATTGAAAGGGGTTGCCACGCTTCCAAGAAATTACGAGTTTCTGAAATACCAGCAAATATTTTTTCACTCAATCTTGATGATACTTGGTGGTAATGATCAGTACACGAGTCCCACTTGGCTCACCAAATTTTGTTCTTCTAAGTTGAAGCATTCGTTTACAGTAGCAGATTTTATTTTTATGTTTCACTCTGTTCTCTCCTATATAGATAGATGAATTTGGACCTCTAAATGCAAAATAGTTTGTAGTAGTTCTTTGAAACTTGACAAAATAGAGTAGTTCTCAGTTTTGTCTCTATGGTTTGTTTCCTCTTCAAGTAGCCCTAGTCAGAGACTGGCGAAAAGCACTTTCATTGAAAGGGGTTGCCACGCTTCCAAGAAATTAAGAGTTTCCGAAATACCAGCAAATATTTTTTCACCCAATCTTGATGATACTTTTGGTAGTGATCAGGCCACAAATGCCACTTGGCTCACCAAATTTTCTTCTTCTAGGTTGAAGCGTTCGTTTACAGTAGCAGTTTTTATTTTAAGGTTTCACTCTCTTCTCTCCTATATAAATAGATGAATTTGGAACTCTAAATTCAACATGGTTTGTCTTAGCTCTTTGAAACTTGACAACATAAAATAGTTCTCAGTTTTGTCTGTATGGTTTATTGCCACTTCAAGTAGCCCTATGCAGGGACTGTGGAAAAGCAATTTCATTGAAAGGGTTTGCCAAGCTTCCAAGAATTTACGAGTTTCCGAAATACCAGCAAATATTTATTCACCCAATCTTGATGGTTCTTGGTGGTAATGATCAGTACACAAATCCCACTTAGCTCACTAAGTTTTGTTCTTCTATGTTGAAGCGTTCGCTTACAGTAGCAGTTTTTATTTTTAGGTTTCACTGTGTACTCAACTATATAAACAGATGAATTTGGAACTCTAAATCCAACATGGATTGTAGTAGCTCTTTGAAACTTGACAAAATAAAGTAGTTATCAGTTTTGTCTCTATGCTTTGTTTACTCTTCAATTAGCCTTAATCAGAGACTTTCAAAAAGCACTTTCATTGAAAGGGTTGGCAAGCGTCCAAGAAAATACAAGTTTCCGAAATACCAGCAAATATTTTTTATCCCAATCTTGATGATACTTGCTTGTAATGATCAGTACACAAATCCCACTTGGCTCAACAAATTTTGTTTTTTACTTTGAAGCGTTCGTTTACAGTAGCAGTTCATATTTTTAGGTTTCACTCTGTTCTCTCCTATATAGATAGATGAATTTGGAACTCTAAATCCAAAATGGTTTGTAGAAGCTCTTTGAAACTTGACAAAATAAAGCGGTTCTCAGTTTTGTCTCTATGGTTTCTTTCCTCTTCATATAGTCTTAATCGGCGACTAGCGAAAAGCACTTTCATTGAAAGGTTTGGAAGCGTCCTAGAATCTATGAGTTTCGGAAATACCAACAAATATTTTTTCGCCCAATCTTGACGTTACTTGGGGGTAATGATCAGAACAAAAATCCCCCTTGGCTCACCAAATTTTGTTCTTCTAGTTTGAAGCGTTCGTTCATAATAGCAGTTTTTATTTTTAGGTTTCACTGTCATCTCTCCAATATAGATAGATGAATTTGGAACTCTAAATCCAACATGGTTTGTAGTAGCTCTTTGAAACTTGACAAAATAAAGTAGTTCTCTGTTTTTTCTCTAAGGTGTGTTTCCTCTTCGCGTCGCCCTAATCAGAGACTGGCGAAAAGCACGTTCATTGAAAGGGGTTGCCAAGCTTCAAAGAAATTTCGAGTTTCCGAAATAGCAGCAAATATTTTTTCACCCAATCTTGATGATATTTGGTGGTAATGATCAGTACTCGAATCCCACTTGGATCACCAAATTTTGTTCTTCTAGGTTGAAGTGTTCGTTTACCTAGCAGATTTTATTTTTAGGTTTCACTCTCTTCTCTCCTATATAGATAGATGAATTTGGAACTCTAAATACAACATGGTTTGCAGTAGCTCTTTGAAACTTGACAAAATAAAGTAGTTCTCAGTTTTATATCTACGGTTTGTTTCCTCTTCAAGTAGCCCTAATCAGAGACTGGCGAAAAGCACTTTCATTGAAAGGGGTTGCCACGCTTCCAAGAAATTATGAGTTTCCGAAATACCAGCAAATAATTTTTTCACCCAATCTTGATGATACTTGGTGCTAATGATCAGTACTCGAATCCCACTTGGCTCACCAAATTTTCTTCTTCTAGGTTGAAGCGTTCGTTTACAGTAGCAGTTTTTATTTTAAGGTTTCACTCTCTTCTCTCCTATATGAATAGATGAATTTGGAACTCTAAATTCAACATGGTTTGTCGTATCTCTTTGAAACTTGAAAAAATAAAGTAGTTCTCAGTTTTTTTATGTATGGTGTCTTTACTCTTCAAGTAGCCCTAGGCACAGACTGTTGCAAAGCACTTTCATTGAAAGGGGTTGCCAAGCTTCAAAGAAATTACGAGTTTCTGAATTACCATCAAATATTTTTTCACTCAATCTTGATGATACTTGGTGGTAATGATCAGTACACAAATCCCACTTGTCTCACCAAATTTTCTTCTTCTAGGTTGAAGCGTTCGTATACAGTAGCAGTTTTTATTTTTAGGTTTTACTCTCTTCTCTCCTATATAGATAGATGAATTTGGAACTCTAAATACAACATGGTTTGTAGTAGCTCTTTGAAACTTGACAAAATAATGTAGTTCTCATTTTTGTATCTATGGTTTGTTTCCTCTTCTAGTAGCCCTAATCAGAGACTGGCGAAAAGCACTTTCATTGAAAGGGATTGCCACGCTTCCAAGAAATTACGAGTTTCCGAAATACCAGCAAATATTTTTTCACTCAATATTGATGATACTTGGTGGTAATGATCAGTACACGAATCCCACTTGGCTCACCAAATTTTGTTCTTCTAAGTTGAAGCATTCGTTTACAGTAGCAGATTTTATTTTTATGTTTCACTCTGTTCTCTCCTATATAGATAGATGAATTTGGAACTCTAAATCCAAAATGGTTTGTAGAAGCTCTTTGAAACTTGACAAAATAAAGCGGTTCTCAGTTTTGTCTCTATGGTTTGTTTCCTATTCAAGTAGCCCTAATCAGAGACTGGCGAAAAGCACTTTCATTGAAAGGGGTTGCCACGCTTCCAAGAAATTAAGAGTTTCCGAAATACCAGCAAATATTTTTTCACCCAATATTGATGATACTTTTGGTAGTGATCAGTACACATATGCCACTTGGCTCACCAAATTTTCTTCTTTTAGGTTGAAGCGTTCGTTTACAGTAGCAGTTTTTATTTTAAGGTTTCACTCTCTTCTCTCCTATATAAATAGATGAATTTGGAACTCTAAATTCAACATGGTTCGTTGTAGCTCTTTGAAACTTGACAAAATAATGTAGTTCTCAGTTTTTTATCTATGGTGTGTTTACTCTTCAAGTAGCCCTAGGCACAGACTGTTGCAAAGCATTTTCATTGAAAGGGGTTGCCAAGCTTCAAAGAAATTACGAGTTTCTGTATTACCAGTAAATATTTTTTCACTCAATCTTGATGATACTTCGTGGTAATGATCAGTACACAAATCCCACTTGGCTCACCTATTTTTGTTCTTCTAGGTTGAAGCGTTCGTATACAGTAGCAGTTTTTATTTTTAGGTTTCACTCTCTTCTCTCCTATATAAATAGATGATGTTGGAACTCTATTCCAACATGGTTTGTAGTAGCTCTTTGAAACTTAACAAAATAAAGTAGTTCTCAGTTTTGTCTGTATGGTTTGTTTCCTCTTCAAGTAGCCCTAATCAGAGACTGGCGAAAAGCACTTTCATTGAAAGCGGTTGGAAAGCGACCTAGAATCTATGAGTTTCCGAAATACCAGCAAATATTTTTTCGCCCAATCTTGATGATACTTGGTGGTAATGATGAGTACACAAATCCCACTTGGCTCACCAAATTGTTCTTCTACGATTAAGCATTATTTATAGTAGCAGTTTTCATATTTAGGTTTCACTCTGTTTTCTCCTATACAGATAGATGAATTTGGAACTGTAAATCCAACATGGTTTGTAGTAGCTCTTTGGAACTTGACAAAATAAAGTAGTTCTCAGTTTTGTCTCTATGGTTTGTTACCTCTTAAAGTAGATCTATGCACAGAGTGTGGAAAAGCACTATCATTGAAAGGGGTTTCCAAGCTTCCAAGAATTTTGAGTTTCTGAAATACCAGCAAATATTTTTTCACCCAATCTTGATGATACATGGTGGTAGTGATCAGTACACAAATCCCACTTGGCTCACCAAATTTTGTTCTTCTAGGTTGAAGCGTTCGTTTACAGTAGCAGTATTTATTTTTCGGTTTCCCTCTGTTCTCCCCTATACAGAGAGATGAATTTGGAACTCTAAATCCAACATGGTTTGTAGTAGCTCTTTGAAACTTGACAAAATAAAGTAGTTCTCGGTTTTGTCTCTATGGTTTGTTTCCTCTTCAATTAGCCCTATTCAGAGACAGGGGAAAAGTAATTTCATTGAAAGGGGTTGGAAGTGTCCTAGAATCTACGAGTTTACGAAATACCAGCAAATATTTTTTCACCCAATCTTGATCATACTTGGTGGTAATTATTAATATACAAATCCCACTTGGCTCACCAAATTTTGCTCTTCTAGGTTGAAGCGTTTTTTTACAGTAGCAGTATTTAATTTTAGGTTTCACTGTGTTCTCTCCTATATAGTTAGATGAATATGGAACTATCAATCCAACATGCTTTGTAGTAGCTCTTTGAAACTTGACAAAATAAAGTAGTTCTCAGTTTTGTCTATATGGTTTGTTAACTCTTCACGTAGCCCTAATCAGAGGCTAGCGAAAAGCACGTTCATTGTAAGGGGTTGGCAAACGTCCAAGAATCTACGAGTTTCTGAAATACCAGCAAATATTTTTTCGCCCAAATTTGATGATACTTGCTGATAATGATCACTACACAAATTTCACTTGGCTCACCCTATTTTGTTCTTCTAGGTTGAAGCGTTTGTTTACAGTTGCAGTTTATATTTTTAGGTTTCACTCTCTTCTCTCTTATATAGATAGATGAATTTCGAACTCTAAATCCAAAATGGTTTGTAGAGGCTCTTTGAAACTTTACAAAATAAAGTAGTTCTCAGTTTTGTGTCTATGGCTTGTTTTCTCTTCAAGTAGCCCTAAACAGTGACTGGCGAGAAACACTTTCATGAAAGGGGTTGGCAAGCGTACTAGAATCTACGAGTTTCCGAAATACCAGCAAATATTTTTTTGCCCAATCTTGTTGATACTTGGTGGTAATGATCAGTATACAAATCCCACTTGGCTCGTCAAATTGTGTTCTTCTACGTTGACGCGTTCGTTTACAGTAGCAGTTTTTCTTTTTAGGTTTCACTCTGTTCTCTCCTATATAGATAGATGAATTTGGAAATCTAAATACAACAGGGTTTGTAGAAGCTATTTGAAACTTGACAAAATAAAGTACTTCTCTGTTTTGTATCTATGGTTTGTTTCCTCTTCAAGTAGACCTAATTAGAGACTGGCGAAAAGCACTTTCATTGAAAGGGGTTGGCAAGTGTCCAAGAATCAACGAGTTTCCGAAATACCAGCAAATATTTTTTCGCCCAATCTTGATGATACTTGGTCGTAATGATCAGTACAAAAATCCCACTTGGCTCACCAATTTTGTTCTTCTAGTTTGAAGCGTTCTTTTATAATAGCAGTTTTTATTTTTAGGTTTCACTCTCATCTCTCCAATATACATAGGTGAATTTGGAACTCTAAATCCAACATGGTTTGTAGTAGCTCTTTGAAACATGACAAAATAAATTAGTTCTCTGTTTTGTCTCTAAGGTTTGTTTCCTCTTCAAGTAGCCCTAGTCACAGAGTGTGGAAAAACACTTTCATTGAAAGGGGTTGCCAAGCTTCCAAGAAATTACGATTTTCTGAAATACCAGCAAATATTTTTTCACGCAATCTTGATGATACTTGGTGGTAATGATCAGTACACAAATCCCACTTGGCTCACCAAATTTTGTGCTTCTAGGTTGAAGCGTTCATTTAAAGTAGCAGTTTTTATGTTTAGGTTTCCCTCTGTTCTCTCCTATATAGATAGATGAATTTGGAACTCCAAATCCAACATGGTTCGTAGTAGCTATTTTAAACTTGACAAAATAAAATAGTTCTCAGTTTTGTCTCTATGGTTTGTTTTCTCTTCAAGTAGCCCTAAGCAGAGACTTTGGAAAAGCAATTTCTTTGATAGGGGTTACCAAGCTTCCAATAATTACAAGTTTCCGAAATACCAGCAAATATTTTTTCACCCAATCTTCATGAAAAATTGTGGTAATGATTAGTACACAAATCCCACTTGGCTCATCAAATTTGTTCTTCTAGGTTGAAGCGTTATTTACAGTAGCAGATTTATTTTTAGGTTTCACTCTGATCTCTCCTATACAGATCGATGAATTTGGAACTATAAATCCAACATGGTTTGTAGTAGCTCTTTGAAACTTGAAAAATAAAGTAGTTCTCAGTTTGGTCTCTAAGGTTGGTTTCCTCTTAAAGTAGCCCTGGGCACAGATTGTTGTAAAGCACTTTCATTGAAAGGGATTGCCAAGCTTCCAAGAAATTACGAGATTTCGAAATACCAGCAAATATTTTTTCACCCAATCTTGAGGATACTTGGTGGTAATGATCAATACACAAATCCCACTTGGCTCACCAAATTTTGTGCTTCTAGGTTGAAGCGTTCGTTTACAGTATTTTTTTTTTTTTTTAGGTTTCCCTCGGTTCTCTCCTATATAGATAGATGAATTTGGAACTCTAAATTCAACATGGTTTGTAGTAGCTCTTTGAAACTTGACAAAATAAAGTAGTTCTCAGTCTTGTATCTATTATTTGTTTCCTCTTCAAGTAGCCCTAATCAGAGACTGGCGAATCTTGATGATACGTGGTGGTAATGATCGGTATACAAATCCCACTTGGCTCACCAAATTTTGTTCTTCTAGATTGAAGCGTTCGTTTACATTAGCAGTTTTTATTTTTAGGTTTCACTCAGTTCTCTCCTATATAGATAGATGAATTTGGAACTCTAAATTCAACATGGTTTGTAGTAGCTCTTTGAAACTTGACAAAATAATGTAGTTCTCAGTTTTGTATCTATGGTTTGTTTCCTCTTCAAGTAGCCCGAATCAGAGACTGGCGAAAAGCACTTTCATTGAAAGGGGTTGCCAAGCTTCCAAGAAATTACGAGTTTCCGAAATACCAGAAAATATTTTTTCACCCAAACTTGATGATTCTTGGTGGTAATGATCAGTACACAATTCCCACTTGGCTCACCGATTTTTGTTCTTCTAGGTTGAAGCGTTCATTCACAGTAGCAGTTTTTATTTTAGGTTTCACTTTGTTCTTTCCTATATAGATAGATGAATTTGGAACTCTAAATACACCATGGTTTGTAGTAGCTCTTTGAAACTTGACAAAATAAAGTAGTTGTCAGTTTAGTCTCTAGGGTTTGTTTACTCTTCAAGTAGCCCTAATCAGAGACTGGCGAAAAGCACTTTCATTGAAAGGGGTTGGCAAGCGTCCAAGAATCTATGGGTTTCCGAAATACCAGAAAATATTTTTTCACCCAATCTTGATCATACTTGTTGGTAATGATAACTACACAAATCCCACTTGGATCACCAAACTTGTTATTCTAGGTTGAAGCGTTCGTTTACAGTAGCAGTTTTTATTTTTAGGTTTCACTCTGTGCTCTCCTATATAGATAGATGAATTTGGAACTCTAAATCCAACATGGTTTGTAGTAGCTCTTTGAAACTTTACAAAATGAAGTAGTTCTCAGTTTTGTCTCTATGGGTTGTTTCCTCTTCAATTAGCCCTAAGCAGAGACTGCTGAAAAGCACTTTAATTGAAATGGAATGCCAATCTTCCAAGAAATTACGAGTTTCCGAAATACCAGCAAATATTTTTCACCCAATCTTGATGATACTAGATGGTGATGATCAGTACACAAATCCCACTTGGCTCACCAAATTTTGTTCTTCTAGGTTGAAGCGCTCGTTTACAGTAGCTGTTTTTATTTTTAGGATTCACTCTGTTGTCTTCTATATTGATTGATAAATTTGGAACTCTAAATCCAACATGTTTGTAGCAGCTCTTTGAAACTTGACAAAATAAAGTAGTTCTCATTTTTGTCTCTATTGTTTGTTTCCTCTTCAAGTAGCCATAAGCAGAAAATGGCGAAAAGCACTTTCATTGAAAGGGGTTGCCAAGCTTCCAAGAAATTACGAGTTTTTGAAATACCAGCAAATATTTTTTCACCCAATTTGATGATAGGTGGTGGTAATGATCAACACAGAAATCGCACTTGGCTCACCAAATTTTGTTCTTCTAGGTTGAAGCGCTCGTTTACAATAGCAGTTTTTATTTTTAGGTTTCACTCTGTTTTCTTTTATATAAATAGATGAATTTGGAACCCTAAATCCAACATGGTTTGTAGTAGCTCTTTGAAACTTGACAAAATAAAGTAGTTCTCAGGTTTGTCTCTATGGTTTGTTTCCTCTTCAAGTAGCACTAAGCAGAGACTGTGGAAAAGCACTTTAATTGAAATGGGATGCCAATCTTCCAAGAAATTACGAGTTTCTGAAATACCAGCAAATATTTTTTCACCCAAACTTTATAATACTTGGTGGTAATGATCAGTACACAAATCCCACTTGACTCACCGAATTTTGTTCTTCTAGGTTGAAGCGTTCGTTTACAGTAGCTGTTTTTATTTTTAGGTTTCACTCTGTTCTCTCCTATACAGATAGATGTATTTGGAACTCTAAATCCAACATGGTTTGTAGTAGCTTTTTGAAACTTGACAAAATAAAGTAGTTCTCAGTTTTGTCTCTATGGTTTTTTTCCTCTTCAAGTAGCACTAAGCAGAGACTGTGGAAAAGCACTTTAATTGAAATGGGATGCCAATCTTCCAGGAAATTACGAGTTTCTGAAATACCAGCAAATATTTTTTCACCCAATCTTTATAGTACTTGGTGGTAATGATCAGTACACAAATCCCACTTGGCTCACCGAATTTTGTTCTTCTAGGTTGAAGCGTTCATTTACAGTTGCAGTTTTTATTTTTAGGTTTCACTCTGTTCTCTCCTATACAGATAGATGAATTTGGAACTCTAAATCCAACATGGTTTGTAGTAGCGTTTTGAAACTTCACAGAATAAAGTAGTTCTCAATTTTGTCTCTATGGTTTGTTTCCTCTTCAAGTAGCCCAAAGCAGAGACTGTGGAAAAGCACTTTCATTGAAATTGGTTGCCAATCTTCCAAGAAATTATGAATTTCCGCAATACCAGCAAATATTTTTCACCCAATCTTAATGATATTGATGGTGATGATCAGTACACAAATCCCACTTTACCCACCAAATTTTGTTCTTCTATGTTGAAGCACTCGTTTACAGAAGCAGTTTTTATTTTGAGGTTTCACTCTGTTGTCTTCTATATAGATAGATGAATTTGGAACTCTAATTCCCAAATGGATTGCATTAGCTCTTTGAAACTTGACAAAATGAAGTAGTTCTCATTTTTGTCTCTAGGCTTTGTTTCCTCTTCAAGTAGCCATGAGCAGAGAATGGCGAAAAGCACTTTCATTGAAAGGGGTTGCCAAGCTTCCAAGAAATTACAAATTTCCGTAATACCAGCAAATATTTTTTACCCAATCTTGATGATACTTGGTGGTAATGATCACTACAAAAATCCCACTTGGATCACCAAATTTTGTTCTTCTAGGTTGAAGCGTTCGTTTACAGTAGCAGTTTTTATTTTTAGGTTTCACTATGTTCTCTCCTATACAGATAGATGGATTTGGAACTCTAAATCCAACATGGTTTGTAGGAGCTCTTTGAAACTTTACAAAATATAGTAGTTCTCAGTTTTGACTCTATGGTTTATTTCTTCTTCAAGTAGCCCTAAGCAGAGACTGTGGAAAAGCACTTTCATTGAAAGGGGTTGCCCAGCTTCCAAGAAATTACGAGTTTCAGAAATAACAGCAAATATTTTTTCACCCAATCTTGATGATACATGGTGGGAATGATCAGTACACAAATCCCACTTGGCTCACCAAGTTTTGTTCTTCTAGGTTGAAGCATTTATTCACAGTAGCATTGTTTATTTTTAGGTTTCACTCTGTTCTCTCCTATATAGATAAATGAATTTGGATCTCTAAATCCAAATGATTTGTAGTAGCTCTTTGAAACTTGACAAAATAAAGTAGTTCTCAGTTTTGTCTCTATGGATTTTTCCTCCTCAAGTAGCCCTAAACAGAGACTGTGGAAAAGCACTTTTATTGAAATGGGTTGCCAATCTTCCAAGAAATTACGAGTTTACAAGATACCAGCAAATATTTTTCTCCCAATCTTGATGATACTTGATGGTGATGATCAGTAAACAAAACCCACTTGGCTCACAAAATTTGTTCTTCTAGGTGAAGTGCTCATTTACAGTAGCAGTTTTTATTTTTAGGTTTCACTCTGTTGTCTCCTATATAGATAGATGAATTTGAAACTCTAAATCCAACATGGATTGTAGTCGTTCTTTGAAACTTGACAAAATAAAGTAGTTTTCATTTTTGTCCCTATGGTTTGTTTCCTCTTCAAGTAGCCCTAAGTAGAGATTGGCAAAAAGCACTTTCATTGAAAGGATTTGCCTAGCTTCCAAAAAATCACGAGTTTCCGAAATACCAGCAAATATTTTTTCATCCAATCTTGATGATACTTGGTGGTAATGATAAGTTCACAAATCCAACTTGGCTCACCAAATTTTGTCCTTCTAGCTTGAAGCGTTCGTTTACAGTAGCAGTTTTTTATTTTTAGGTTTCACTCTCTTCTCTCCTATATAGATAGATGAATTTGGAACTCTAAATCCAACATGGTTTGTAGTACCTCTTTGAAACATGACAAAATAAAGTAATTCTCAGTTTGGTCTCTATGGTTTGTTTCCTCTTCAAGTAGCCCTAACCAGAGACTGTAGAAAAGCACTTTCATTGAAAGGGGTCTTCCAGCTTCCAAGAAATTACGAGTTTCCGAAATACCAGCAAATATTTTTTCACCCGATCTTGATGATACTTGGTGGTAATAATCAGTACACCAATCCCACTTGGCTCACCAAATTTCGTTCTTCTAGGTTGAAGCGTACGTTCACAGTAGCAGTTTTTATTTTTAGGTTTCACTCTGTTCTCTCCTATACAAATAGATCTATTTGGAACACTAAATCCAACATGGTTTCTAGTAGTTCTTTGAAACTTGACAAAATAAAGTAGTTCTCAGTTTTGTCTCTGTTTTGTTTCCTCTTCAAATAGACCTAATCAGAGACTGGTAAAAAGCACTTTCATGGAAACGGATTGGAAGCGTCCTAGATCTACGGGTTTCCGAAATACCAGCAAATATTTTTTCATCGTATCTTGATCATACTTGGTGGTAATGATCAGTGTACAAATACCACTTGGCTCAGCAAATTTTGTTCTTCTAGGTTGAAGCATTCATTTACAGTAGCAGTTATTATTTTAGGTTTCACTCTGTTGTCTCCTATATAGATAGATGAATTTTGAACTCTAAATTCAACATGGTTTGTAGTAGCTCTTTGAAACATGACAAAATAAAGTAGTTCCCAGTTCTTTCTCTATCGTTTGTTTCCTCTTCAAATAGCCCTAAGCAGAGACTGTGAAAAAGCACTTTCATTGAAAGGGGTTGCCAAGCTTCCAAGAAATTACGAGTTTCCCAAATACCAGCAAATATTTTTTCACCCAATCTTGATGATACATGGTGGTAATGATCAGTACTAAAATCCCACTTGGCTCACCAAATTTTGTTCTTCTAGGTTGAAGCATTCGTTTACAGTAGCAGTTTTTATTTTTAGGTTTCACTCTGTTCTCTCCTATATAGATAGATGAATTTGGAACTCTAACTCCAAAATGGATTGTAATAGCTCTTTGAAACTTGAGAAAATAAAGTAGTTCTCACTTTTGTCTGTATGGTTTGTTTCCTCTTCAAGCAGCCCTTGTCACAGACTGTGGAAAAGCACTTTCATTAAAAGGGGTTGCCAAGCTTCCAAGAAATTACGATTTTCCATAATACCAGCAAATATTTTTTAACCAATCTTGATGATACTTGGTGGTAATGATCAGTACACAAGTCACACTTGGCTCACCAAATTTCGTTCTTCTAGGTTGAATCGTACGTTTACAGTAGCAGTTTTTATTTTTAGGTTTCACTCTCTTCTCTCCTATATAGATCGATGAAATTGGAACTCTAAATCCAACATGGTTTGTAGTAGCTCTTTGAAACTTGACAAAATAAAGTAGTTCTCAGTTTTGTATCTATGGTTTGTTTCCTCTTAAAATAGCCTTAACCAGAGACTGTGGAAAAGCACTTTCATTGAAAGGGGTTGCAAATCTTCCAAGAAATTACGAGTTTCCGAAATACCAGCAAATATTTTTTCACCCAATCTTGATGATACTAGGTGGTAATGATCAGTACACCAATCCCACTTGGCTCACCAAATTACATTCTTCTAGGTTGAAGCGTACGTTCACAGTACCAGTTTTTATTTTTAGGTTTCACTCTCATCTCTCCTATATAGATAGATGAATTTGGAACTCTAAATCCAACTTGGATTGTAGTAGCGTTTTGAAACTTTACAAAATAAAGTAGTTCTCAGCTTTTTCTCTATGGTTTATTTCCTCTTCAAGTAGCCCTAAGCAGAGACTTTGGAAAAGCACTTTCATTGAAAAGGGTTTTACAGCTTCCAAGAAATTACGAGTTTCCGAAATAACAGCAAATATTTTTTCACCCAATCTTGATAATACTTGGTGGGAATGATCAGTTCACAAATCCCACTTGGCTCACCAAATTTTGTTCTTCTAGTTTGAAGCGATCATTTACAGTAGCAGTTTTTAATTTTAGCTTTCACTCTGTTCTCTCCTATACAAATAGATGAATTTGGAACTCTAAATACAACATGGTTTGTAGTAGCTCTTTGAAACTTGACAAAATAAAGTAGTTCTCAGTTTTGTCTCTGTTTTGTTTCCTCTTCAAATAGATGTAATCAGAGACTGGTAAAAAGCACTTTCATGGAAATGGATTGGAAGCGTCCTAGATCTACGGGTTTCCGAAATACCAGCAAATATTTTTTCATCGAATCTTGATCATACTTGGTGGTAATGATCAGTATACAAATAACACTTGGCTCAGCAAATTTTGTTCTTCTAGGTTGAAGCATTCATTTACAGTAGCAGTTATTATTTTTAGGTTTCACTCTGTTGTCTTTTATATAGATAGATGAATTTTGAACTCTAAATTCAACATGGTTTGTAGTAGCTCTTTGAAACATGACAAAATAAAGTAGTTCCCAGTTTTGTCTCTATCGTTTGTTTCCTCTTCAAATAGCCCTAAGCAGAGACTGTGAAAAAGCACTTTCATTGAAAGGGGTTGCCAAGCTTCCAAGAAATTACGAGTTTCCCAAATACCAGCAAATATTTTTTCACCCAATTTTGATGATACATGGTGGTAATGATCAGTACTAAAATCCCACTTGGCTCTCCATATTTTGTTCTTCTAGGTTGAAGCGTTCGTTTACAGTAGCAGTTTTTATTTTTAGGTTTCACTCTGTTCTCTCCTATATAGATAGATGAATTTGGAACTCTAAATCCAACATGGTTTGTAATAGCTCTTTGAAACTTGAGAAAATAAAGTAGTTCTCACTTTTGTCTGTATGGTTTGTTTCCTCCTCAAGTAGCCGTTGTCACAGACTGTAGAAAAGCACTTTCATTGAAAGGGGTTGCCAAGCTTCCAAGAAATTACGAGTTTCCCAAATACCAGCAAATATTCTTTCACCCAATCTTGATGATACATTATGGTAATGATCAGTACTAAAATCCCACTTGGCTCACCAAATTTCGTTCTTCTAGGTTGAAGCGTACGTTCACAGTAGCAGTTTTTATTTTTAGGTTTCACTCTTTTCTCTCCTATATAGATAGATGAATTTGGAACTCTAAATCCAACATGGTTTGTAGTAGCTTTTTGAAACTTTACAAAATAAAGTAGTTCTCAGTTTTGTCTCTATGGTTTATTTCCTCTTCAAGTAGCCCTAAGCAGAGACTGTGGAAAAGCACTTTCATTGAAAGGGGTTTTCCAGCTTCCAAGAAATTACGAGGTTCTGAAATAACAGCAAATATTTTTTCACCCAATCTTGATGATACTTGGTGGGAATGATCAGTTCAAAAATCCCACTTGGATCACCAAATTTTGTTCTTCTAGGTTGAAGCGTTCGTTTACAGTAGCAGTTTTTATTTTTAGGTTTCACTCTGTTCTCTCCTATACAAATAGATGAATTTGGAACTCTAAATCCAACATGGTTTGTAGTAGCTCTTTGAAACTTGACAAAATAAAGTAGTTCTCAGTTTTGTCTCTGTTTTGTTTCCTCTTCAAATAGACCTAATCAGAGACTGATAAAAAGCACTTTCATGGAAACGGATTGGAAGCATCCTAGATCTACGGGTTTTCAAAATACCAGCAAATATTTTTTCATCGAAACTTGATCATACTTGATGGTAATGATCAGTATACAAATACCACTTGGCTCAGCAAATTTTGTTCTTCTAGGTTGAAGCATTCGTTTACAGTAGCAGTTTTATTTATAGGTTTCACTCTGTTGTCTCCTATATAGATAGATGAATTTTGAACTCTAAATTCAACATGGTTTGTAGTAGCTCTTTGAAACATGACAAAATAAAGTAGTACACAGTTTTGTCTCTATCATTTGTTTCCCCTTCAAATAGCCCTAAGCAGAGACTGTTGAAAAGCACTTTCATTGAAAGGGGTTGCCAAGCTTCCAAGAAATTACGAGTTTCCCAAATACCAGCAAATATTTTTTCACCCGATCTTGATGATTCATGGTGGTAATGATCAGTACTAAAATCCCACTTGGCTCACCAAATTTTGTTCTTCTAGGTTGAAGCGTTCGTTTACAGTAGCAGTTTTTATTTTAGGTTTCACTCTGTTCTCTCCTATATAGATAGATGAATTTGAAACTCTAAATCCAACATGGTTTGTAGTAGCTCTTTGAAACTTGACAAAATAAAGTAGTCTCAGTTTTGTCTCTATCGTTTGTTTCCTCTTCAAATAGACCTAAGCAGAGACTGTGGAAAAGCACTTTCATTGAGAGGGGATTCCAAGCTTCCACGAAATTATGAGTTTCCCAAATACCAGCAAATATTTTTCTCCCAATCTTGATGATACATGGTGGTAATGATCAGTACACAAATCCCACTTGGCTCACCAAATTTTGTTTTCTAGGTTGAAGCGTTCGTTTACAGTAGCAGTTTTTATTTTTAGGTTTCACTCTGTTCTCTCCTATATAAATAGATAAATTTGGAACTCTAAATCCAACATGGTTTGCAGTAGCTCTTTGAAACTTGAAAAATAAAGTAGTTCTCAGTTTTGTGTCTATGGATTGTTTCCTCTCAAGTGGCCCTAGTCTCAGAGTGTGGAAAAGCACTTTCATTGAAAGGGGTTGCCAAGCTTCCAAGAAATTACGAGTTTCCGAAATACCAGCAAATATTTTTTCAGGCAATCTTGATGATACTTCGTGGTAATGATCAGTACTAAAATCCCACTTGGCTCACCAAATTTTGTTCTTCTAGGTTGAAGCGTTCGTTTACAGTAGCAGTTTTTATTTTTATGTTTCACTCTGTTCTCTCCTATATAGATAGATGAATTTGGAACTCTAAATCCAACATGGTTTGTAATAGCTCTTTGAAACTTGAGAAAATAAAGTAGTTCTCACTTTTGTCTGTATGGTTTGTTTCCTCTTCAAGTAGCCCTTGTCACAGACTGTAGAAAAGCACTTTCATTGAAAGGGGTTGCCAAGCTTCCAAGAAATTACGAGTTTCCCAAATACCAGCAAATATTTTTTCACCCAATCTTGATGATCCATGGTGGTAATGATCAGTACTAAAATCCCACTTGGCTCACCAAATTTCGTTCTTCTAGGTTGAAGCGTACGTTCACAGTAGCAGTATTTATTTTTAGGTTACACTCTCTTCTCTCCTATATAGATAGATGAATTTGGAACTCTAAGTCCAACATGGATTGTAGTAGCTTTTTGAAACTTTACAAAATAAAGTAGTTTTCAGTTTTGTCTCTATGGTTTATTTCCTCTTCAAGTAGCCCTAAGCAGAGACTGTGGAAAAGCACTTTCATTGAAAGGGGTTTTCCAGCTTCCAAGAAATTACGAGTTTCTGAAATAACAGCAAATATTTTTTCACCCAATCTTGATGATACTTGGTGGTAATGATCAGTACACAAATCCACTTGGCTCATCAATTTTTGCTCTTCTTGGTTGAAGCGTTCGTTTACAGTAGCTGTTTTTATTTTTAGGTTTCACTCTGTTCTCACCTATATAGATAGATGAATTTGGAACTCTAAATCCAACATGGTTTGTAGTAGCTCTTTGAAACTTGACAAAATAAAGTAGTTCTCGGTTTTGTCTCTATGGTTTCTTTCCTCTTCAAGTATCCCTAAGCAAAGACTGGCGAAAAGCACTTTAATTGAAAGGGGTTGGTAAGCGTCCATGAATCTACGAGGTTCCGAAACACCAGCAAATATTTTTTCACCCAATCTTGATGATACTTGGTGATAATCATCAGTACACAAATCCCACTTGGCTCACCAAATTTTGCTCTTTTAGGTTGAAGCATTCGTTTACAGTAGCTGTTTTTATTTTTAGGTTTCACTCTGTTCTCTCCTATATAGATATATGAATTTGGTACTCTAAATCCATCATGGTTTCTAGTAGCTCTTTGAAACTTGACAAAATAAAGTAGTTCTCAGTTTGTTCTCTATGGTTTGTTTGCTCTTCAAGTAGCCCTATGCAGAGACAGTAGAAAGCACTTTAATTTAAAGGGGTTGCCAAGCTTCCAAGAAATTAAGATTTTCTGAAATACCAGCAAATATTTTTCTCCCAATATTGATGATACTTGGTTGTAATGATCAGTACACAAATCCCACTAGGCTCACCAAATTTTGTGCTTCTAGGTTGAAGTGTTCGTTTCCAGTAGCAGTTTAAATTTTTAGGTTTCCCTCTGTTCTCTCCTATATAGATAGATGAATTTGGAACACCAAATCCAACATGGTTTGTAGTAGCTCTTTGAAACTTGACAAAAAAAGTAGTTCTTAGTTGTGTCTCTATGGTTTGTTTCCTCTTCAAGTATCCCTATGCCGAGACTGGCGAAAAGAACTTTCGATGAAAAGGGTTGCTAAAATTCCAAAAAAATTACGAGTTTCTGAAATACCAGCAAATATTTTTTCATCCAATCTTGATGATACTTGGTGGTAATGATCAGTACACAAATCCCACTTGTGTCACCAAATTTTGTTCTTCTAGGTTGAAGCGTTCGTTTACAGTAGCAGTTTTTATTTTTAGGTTTCACTCTGTTCTCTCCTATATAGATAGATGAATTTGGAACTCTATATCCAACATGGTTTGTAGTAGCTCTTTGAAACTTGAAAAAATAAAGTAGTTCTCAGTTTTGTATCTATGGTTTGTTTCCTCTTCAAGTAGCCCTATCCAGAGACTGTGGAAGAGCACTTTCATTGAAAGAGTTTGCCAATCTTCCAAGAAATTACGAGTTTCCGAAATACCAGCATATATTTTTTCACCCAATCTTCATAATACTTTTAGGTGATGACCAATACACAAATCCCACTTGGCTCACCAAATTCTGTGCTTCTGGGTTAAAGCGTTCGTTTACAGTTGCAGTTGTTATAGTTATGTTTCAGTCTCTTCTCTCCTATATAAATAGATGATTTAGGAACTTTAAATCCAACATGGTTTGTAGTAGCTCTTTGAAACTTGACAAAATAAAGTAGTTCTCAGTTTTGTCTCTATGGTTTGTTTCCTCTCCAAGTAGCCCTAAGCAGAGACTGGCGAAAAGCACTTTCATTGAAAGGGGTTTCCAGGCTTCCAAGAAATTACGAGTTTCCGAAATACCAGCAAATATTTTTCTCCCAATCTTGAGATACTTGGTGGTAATGATCAGTACACAAATCCCACTTGGCTCACCAAATTTTTTGCTTCTAGGTTGAAGCATCGTTTACAGTAGCAGTTTTTATTTTTAGGTTTCCCTCTGTTCTCTCCTATATAGATAGATGAATTTGGAACTCCGAATCCAACAGGGTTTGTAGTAGCTCTTTGAAACTTGACAAAATAAAGTCGTCTCAGTTTTGTCTCCTTGGTATATTTTCTCTTCAAGTATCCCTAAGCAGAGACTGTGAAAAGCACTTTTATTGAAAGGGGTTGCAAACCTTCCAAGAAATTACGAGTTTCTGAAATACCAGCAAATATTTTTTCACCCAATCTTGATGATACTTGGTGGTAATGATCAGTACACAAATCCCACTTGGCTCACCAAATTTTGTTTTCTAGGTTGAAGCGTTCGTTTACAGTAGCAGTTTTTATTTTTAGGTTTCACTCTGTTCTCTCCTATATAAATAGATAAATTTGGAACTCTAAATCCAACATGGTTTGCAGTAGCTCTTTGAAACTTGAAAAATAAAGTAGTTCTCAGTTTTGTGTCTATGGATTGTTTCCTCTCAAGTGGCCCTAGTCTCAGAGTGTGGAAAAGCACTTTCATTGAAAGGGGTTGCCAAGCTTCCAAGAAATTACGAGTTTCCGAAATACCAGCAAATATTTTTTCAGGCAATCTTGATGATACTTCGTGGTAATGATCAGTACTAAAATCCCACTTGGCTCACCAAATTTTGTTCTTCTAGGTTGAAGCGTTCGTTTACAGTAGCAGTTTTTATTTTTATGTTTCACTCTGTTCTCTCCTATATAGATAGATGAATTTGGAACTCTAAATCCAACATGGTTTGTAATAGCTCTTTGAAACTTGAGAAAATAAAGTAGTTCTCACTTTTGTCTGTATGGTTTGTTTCCTCTTCAAGTAGCCCTTGTCACAGACTGTAGAAAAGCACTTTCATTGAAAGGGGTTGCCAAGCTTCCAAGAAATTACGAGTTTCCCAAATACCAGCAAATATTTTTTCACCCAATCTTGATGATCCATGGTGGTAATGATCAGTACTAAAATCCCACTTGGCTCACCAAATTTCGTTCTTCTAGGTTGAAGCGTACGTTCACAGTAGCAGTATTTATTTTTAGGTTACACTCTCTTCTCTCCTATATAGATAGATGAATTTGGAACTCTAAGTCCAACATGGATTGTAGTAGCTTTTTGAAACTTTACAAAATAAAGTAGTTTTCAGTTTTGTCTCTATGGTTTATTTCCTCTTCAAGTAGCCCTAAGCAGAGACTGTGGAAAAGCACTTTCATTGAAAGGGGTTTCCAGCTTCCAAGAAATTACGAGTTTCTGAAATAACAGCAAATATTTTTTCACCCAATCTTGATGATACTTGGTGGTAATGATCAGTACACAAATCCACTTGGCTCATCAATTTTTGCTCTTCTTGGTTGAAGCGTTCGTTTACAGTAGCTGTTTTTATTTTTAGGTTTCACTCTGTTCTCACCTATATAGATAGATGAATTTGGAACTCTAAATCCAACATGGTTTGTAGTAGCTCTTTGAAACTTGACAAAATAAAGTAGTTCTCGGTTTTGTCTCTATGGTTTCTTTCCTCTTCAAGTATCCCTAAGCAAAGACTGGCGAAAAGCACTTTAATTGAAAGGGGTTGGTAAGCGTCCATGAATCTACGAGGTTCCGAAACACCAGCAAATATTTTTTCACCCAATCTTGATGATACTTGGTGATAATCATCAGTACACAAATCCCACTTGGCTCACCAAATTTTGCTCTTTTAGGTTGAAGCATTCGTTTACAGTAGCTGTTTTTATTTTTAGGTTTCACTCTGTTCTCTCCTATATAGATATATGAATTTGGTACTCTAAATCCATCATGGTTTCTAGTAGCTCTTTGAAACTTGACAAAATAAAGTAGTTCTCAGTTTGTTCTCTATGGTTTGTTTGCTCTTCAAGTAGCCCTATGCAGAGACAGTAGAAAGCACTTTAATTTAAAGGGGTTGCCAAGCTTCCAAGAAATTAAGATTTTCTGAAATACCAGCAAATATTTTTCTCCCAATATTGATGATACTTGGTTGTAATGATCAGTACACAAATCCCACTAGGCTCACCAAATTTTGTGCTTCTAGGTTGAAGTGTTCGTTTCCAGTAGCAGTTTAAATTTTTAGGTTTCCCTCTGTTCTCTCCTATATAGATAGATGAATTTGGAACACCAAATCCAACATGGTTTGTAGTAGCTCTTTGAAACTTGACAAAAAAAGTAGTTCTTAGTTGTGTCTCTATGGTTTGTTTCCTCTTCAAGTATCCCTATGCCGAGACTGGCGAAAAGAACTTTCGATGAAAAGGGTTGCTAAAATTCCAAAAAAATTACGAGTTTCTGAAATACCAGCAAATATTTTTTCATCCAATCTTGATGATACTTGGTGGTAATGATCAGTACACAAATCCCACTTGTGTCACCAAATTTTGTTCTTCTAGGTTGAAGCGTTCGTTTACAGTAGCAGTTTTTATTTTTAGGTTTCACTCTGTTCTCTCCTATATAGATAGATGAATTTGGAACTCTATATCCAACATGGTTTGTAGTAGCTCTTTGAAACTTGAAAAAATAAAGTAGTTCTCAGTTTTGTATCTATGGTTTGTTTCCTCTTCAAGTAGCCCTATCCAGAGACTGTGGAAGAGCACTTTCATTGAAAGAGTTTGCCAATCTTCCAAGAAATTACGAGTTTCCGAAATACCAGCATATATTTTTTCACCCAATCTTCATAATACTTTTAGGTGATGACCAATACACAAATCCCACTTGGCTCACCAAATTCTGTGCTTCTGGGTTGAAGCGTTCGTTTACAGTTGCAGTTGTTATAGTTATGTTTCAGTCTCTTCTCTCCTATATAAATAGATGATTTAGGAACTTTAAATCCAACATGGTTTGTAGTAGCTCTTTGAAACTTGACAAAATAAAGTAGTTCTCAGTTTTGTCTCTATGGTTTGTTTCCTCTCCAAGTAGCCCTAAGCAGAGACTGGCGAAAAGCACTTTCATTGAAAGGGGTTTCCAGGCTTCCAAGAAATTACGAGTTTCCGAAATACCAGCAAATATTTTTCTCCCAATCTTGAGATACTTGGTGGTAATGATCAGTACACAAATCCCACTTGGCTCACCAAATTTTTTGCTTCTAGGTTGAAGCATCGTTTACAGTAGCAGTTTTTATTTTTAGGTTTCCCTCTGTTCTCTCCTATATAGATAGATGAATTTGGAACTCCGAATCCAACAGGGTTTGTAGTAGCTCTTTGAAACTTGACAAAATAAAGTCGTCTCAGTTTTGTCTCCTTGGTATATTTTCTCTTCAAGTATCCCTAAGCAGAGACTGTGAAAAGCACTTTTATTGAAAGGGGTTGCAAACCTTCCAAGAAATTACGAGTTTCTGAAATACCAGCAAATATTTTTTCACCCAATCTTGATGATACTTGGTGGTAATGATCAGTACACAAATCCCACTTGGCTCACCAAATATTGTTCTTCTAGGTTGAAACGTTCGTTTACAGTAGCAATTTTTATTTTTAGGTTTCACTCTGTACTCTCCTATATAGATAGATGAATTTGGAATTCCAAATCAAACATGGTTTGTAGTAGCACTTTGTAACTTGACAAAATAAAGTAGTTCTCAGTTTTTTTATCTATGGTTTGTTTCCTCTTTAAGTAGACCTAATTAGAGACTGTGGAAAAGCCCTTTCATTGAAAAATTTTGCCAATCTTCCAAGAAATTACGAGTTTCCGAAATACCAGCAAATATTTTTTCACCCAATCTTGATGATACATGATGGTAATGATCAGTACACAAATCCCACTAGGCTCACCAATTTTGTTCTGCTTAGTTGAAGCGTTATTTACAGTAGCAGTTTTTATTTTTAGGTTTCACTCTCTTCTCTCCTATATGAATAGATGAATTTCGAACTCTAAATCCAACATGGTTTGTAGTAGCTCTTTGAAATTTGACAAAATAAAGTAGTTCTCAGTTTTGTCTCTATGTTTTGTTTCAGCTTCAAGTAGCTCTATGCAGAGACTGTGGAAAAGCAATTTCATTGAAAAAGGTTGCCAAACTTCCAAGAAATTACGAGGTTCCGAAATACCAGCAAATATTTTTTCACACAATCTTGATGATACTTGGTGGTAATGATCAGTACACAAATCCCACTTGGCTCACCAAATTTTATGCTTCTAGGTTGAAGCGTTCTTTTTCAGTAGCAGTTTAAATTTTTAGGTTTTCCTCTGTTCTCTCCTATATAGATAGATGAATTTGCAAGTCCAAATCCAACATGGTTTGTAGTAGCTCTTTCAAACTTGACAAAATAAAGTAGTTCTCAGTTTTTTTCTCCATGGTTTGCTTCCTCTTCAAGTAGCCCTATGCAGAGACTGTGGAAAGCACTTTTATTGAAAGGGGTTGCCAAGCTTCCAAGAAATTAAGATTTTCTGAAATACCAGCAAATATTTTTCTCCCAATCTTGATGATATTTTGTTGTAATGATCAGTACACAAATCCCACTTGGCTCACCAAATTTTGTGCTTCTAGGTTGAAGCGTTCATTTCCAGTACCAGTTTAAATTTTTAGGTTTCCCTCTGTTTTCTCCTATATAGATAGATGAATTTGGAACACCAAATCCAACATGGTTTGTAGTAGCTCTTTGAAACTTGACAAAAAAGTAGTTCTTAGTTTTGTCTCTATGGTTTGTTTCCTCTTCAAGTAGCCCTATGCAGAGACTGTGGAAAAGCACTTTCATTGAAAGGGGTGGCCAAGCGTCCAACAATCGACGAGTTTTCGAAATACCAGCAAATATTTTTTCACCCAATCTTGATGATACTTGGTGGTAATGATCAGTACACAAATCCCACTTGGATCACCAAATTTTGTTCTTCTAGGTTGAAGCGTTCGTTTACAGTAGCAGTTTTTATAGTTAGGTTTCACTCTGTTCTCTCCTCTACAGATAGGTGAAGGTGGAACACTAAATCCAACATGGTTTGCAGTAGCTCTTTGAAACTTGACAAAATAAAGTAGTTCTCAGTTTTGTCTCTATGGTTCGTTTCCTCTCCAAGTAGCCCTAAGCAGAGACTGGCGAGAAGCACTTTCATTGAAAGGGTTTCCAGGCTTCCAAGAAACTACGAGTTTCCGAAATAGCAGCAAATACTTTTGTCCCATGTTGATGATACTTGGTGGTAATGATCAGTACACAAATCCCACTTGGCTCACCAAAATTTTTGCTTCTAGGTTGAAGCGTTAGTTTACAGTAGCAATTTTTATTTTTATGTTTCCCTCTGTTCTCTCCTATATAGATAGATGAATTTGGAACTCCAAATTCAACAAGTTTTGTAGTAGCTCTTTGCATCTTGACAAAATAAAGTAGTTCTCAGTTTTGTCTATATGGATTCTATCCTCTTCAAGTAGCCCTAAGCAGAGACTGTGGAAAAGCGCTTTCATAGAAAGGGGTTGCAAATCTTCCAAGAAATTACGAGTTTCCGAAATACCAGCAAATATTTTTTCACCCCATCTTGATGATACATTGTAGCGACCCCTTGCCCGCAAGGAAGATGCAACTCAGGAATCTTCTTTCAGCAGTTTATTCAGGCCCTTGATATTTCTTCTAATTCCTGGTCGGATGCCCCTCCCAGCCTTAATAAAGCATCCCAAGCTCCAATGCGAAGCTGCCACGTGGAACTTTCTCACAGGGTGCTGAGAAACCATGCACCAACTCTCCCAAACAAGGAGTTGTTTGTTACAGACCACAGTGGAGCCAGCGCCATCCTGCAATGGCGACCATAATCTGCAGAAGCGGCTCACCACAGTTCCCCCCTTCTGTCTTCTGAAAACAATACAGGCGAGAGTAGAGGTCCTATCCCACTGTGCAGAAGTGGCTGCATAGTATGGGTCAGTCCTAAGGACGGCCCTTCCCCAGATCTGAAGTCATATCAGCCGACGCCTTTTTTCGTGGGGCGGGGCGTGGACATCAAACCCGCATGCAATAGGACATGCTCTCCTTGAGGTCCACTTCAAGGATCACTCAAGTGCAGTGCCTTGCCTCGCATCCTGTATCGTGACGAAGGTGGACGAAGGGGGACAGCTGAGGCTCAACTGTGGCTGCACACAACGACAAACGAGTTGACAGCACCCTGAAAGAAAAGCACGGACTTTAAGGTGATAGAGAAGCATTAGTGTGGAAACCCACCTGCGTGCAATGGCAGCGAGACCGGCAGAGTGCAAGGGCTTTCCAACACTAAGAGAATAACGAGGAAAGACATGTCGAACCCAGTGCAATGTTATAATAACTTGGGGTGCAACGACCATGTCAAAGATTTACTGTTTAAGCTGCGCAAGCCAGACTTGAGGTGAATTGCCATTGTCTAAAGCTGCAAGAGCTTGGATGATCATAGCCTTATCGTGAGCATTGCGGGCCTTGAGGCGACAGAGAAACCACAAACAGAGAAACATACTGAAGCAACACATTGCACCAAAAATGCCTACCCCCACCCACTCTTTAAAAAAGGAAAAAGCAGAAGATATCCAATCGGTGAATTGACCCAAAGTCACGGGATCAACACGAGTGCTATTCAAGACAGCTATCTGGGTTAGTTGAGACTGGATCATGTCTTCCGCTTCCATGGACCAATTTCCAGCCAAATATTCACCAATGATGCGGGAAGCATTCCTGGAATCATTAAATCTGACAGAGGTTATGCATAAATGTGCACGTTGGTCAACACAACCCAAAAGCACTAAGTCAGCCAATTCTTCTACCTGAGCTTGGAGTAAGTCTATTCTTTGGTTGGCAGCTAAAATCCCTGACAAAAATATGCTGATTAATTGTATTTTGGGTTTCAAGTATGGTGGAAGTTTGTTGGACAACTTGATTAATGGTGGCAGCAGTTTGTACTTGATTGGCCATAGCCACTCCGGCCGTAACCGCTGCAGCAGCAGATACCGCCACGGCTGTCACTATAGCCGCTATGATTCCAAAATCTCTGCGGACTCTAAGTAGCTCAACAATAGGGAATTTATCAGGATCCGCAGTGACCGGGATTGGGACGAAAGTTGGAATTTTCATAATCACTGCTACAGTCCAGGAACCATTCCAACACTCAGATAAGAGACAGGTAGTATGAGAACAATCCAGCATCCCCGATGAGGTGGCCGTAGCCAAAAGGAATAAGAAGAGGGATTGGACACAGACCATTGCAGGAGGCAATGTGGCATTATACAACAGAGAGTTGAATGAAACAGATGTAAGTTTATTACTTTGTTCACTTTCCCTAACAGTACCAGAAATATTAGCCAGCCAACATTTGGCTCCTACCAACTGAGCCAGTGCAGAAATATCAGCTGAAGCCCCCTTTTCATTGGAAATCAGCCATTGAAACCAGGACCAACCTACTCCTGTAGAGGAGCTGGCACTATTGTTAAAGTTATAAACATACCTCTCAAGAGAGGGGGAAAGGGAGAAACCTTTAGCAACTTGATGTTTCTCCCAAGAATGATCCTGACAAGGCATAAATGTTGGGGGGAAACCAAGATTAGGGGAACAGTAAGGAGAGGCCTTGAAATGAGTGGCATCATGGATACTACTAGAAGAAGGAGGCACTGGGATTAGTACCTCGGAGATAATAGCCAACGTAGTTATGTTAAGAGCAGAGCTGCTGTTTGTGGGGGTCTCTGAGCCTGATTGCTTCCCCGAAGATACCTTGCTCAATACAGCACTGATAATGCTTCCTGAGACCTGATTAGACCGCAATGGCTCCTCCCAGTTAGTCAAATTTTTGGTTTTAAGGCTAATGCAATTAGCGTTTCTAAGGCTGAAACAAAAAACTCCTGTGAGATTAACTTGAGATTGATTAAAAATTCTCTCCATGTCCCCTCTAGGAGAGGCACAGGGAGCAGACATCTCACATGAGGTTGAAAAAAGAGTGGGGAGGACACTAGAATTACCATGAACCGGCATCCGCATTGGCCATGCCCGCGCCACTGCCCACCACTGCATTGGTGTTGCCTGTGCCATCGGCACCAGCACCAGAGCCAGAGCACTTAGCAGAATGAAGATCCTCATCACAGGATTGTTGTGGTATCTCTTGTTGCTGGTCAGTTGATGTCGAGACTCTTCTTGTCAAGCGTTCAGGGACCCACAATGGTTCTGTACGATCCTGGGGAAAAACACATACAGATCCTCGTGCCCATGTCAGCACGGGGTCAGGGCCATTCCATTGGCCCGTAAGAACATCCTTCCACTTTTTTTTTTTTTTTTTAGAGTCCATTTTTTTTTAATTTTTTTATTGTTGGTTGTTCAAAACATTACATAGTTCTTGATATATCATACTAAGTGAAGCCAGCCAATCCCTAAAAAACAAATGCCAAATGTCTTCTTTGATATAAGGAGAGTAACTAAGATCAGAGTAGGGACGAAGAGCATGAGAAGAAGATTAACATCCTTCCACTTAACATAGCCAGTCACAGAGGGCTGAGGGGACACATGTCTATCGGCCGCAGAGCGACCATGAATATCCAAATTCAAAAAATTTATGGTAAAGAGAGCTAAGGACAGGCGTTCTTTAGGAGTGTGTTCAGCTCCTATTCCCCCTTTTTGTTTTTGTAAAGTTTCCTTTAAGGTGCGATGAGCACGCTCAACAATGCCTTGTCCTTGAGGATTGTAAGGTAAACCATGAGTAAGTTGCACTCCCATAGTAGAACAAAAAGCTGTAAATTGTCTGCCAGTATAAGCAGGTCTATTATCAGTCTTAAGGGATGCAGGTGCACCCCATGCTGCCCATGCCTCTAAACAGTGAGTAATGACATTACGTGCCTTTTCTCCCGATAAAGCAGAAGCATGGATAATTCCAGAGCACGTATCAACGGAAACATGCACATACTTAAGGTTACCAAAGTCAGGTATATGTGTCACATCCATTTGCCAAACAATCAATGGCTTCAATCCCCGTGGGTTTACTCCATAATTAGGGGGATGAAGAAATGTGACACAATGGGGACATTGCAATACTATCTGCCGAGCATCCGCTCTTGAAATGGAAAAACGCCTGCGCAGCGTTAATGCATTAACATGGAATTTTTGGTGAAACAACTTAGCCCCCTCTAAGGAGGAAGCCAAGCATATCAATTGACCTCTAGTGGCTAAGTCCGCACAGGCATTCCCCTGGGATAACGGACCCGGAAGAGAGGTGTGAGCCCTGATATGCATTGGATAAAAAGAAGCAGTGCGGTTAGAGATAAGCTGTTTAAGCTGAGTAAAGTAAACAGACACATTGTGGGCATCACTAATAGTTCCCACGGCCTCCAGGACTTTTAGTGCTTGTACCACATAGCTGGAGTCTGAAATAAGATTAAAAGGAAAAGAACACTGTTTAAAAACTTCAATAACAATTTGTAGTTCTACCCATTGTGGATTTCCAGGAGCAAATTGATGCTGGATAGGGGGAGAGTCATTAATTACATAAGCTCCCATTCCAGACTTGGAACCATCAATAAAAATGTTAACAGCCCCCATGTTTGGGCATGGAAAGCTCTCCTCGAAACACCCCCACCGTACGGCGGCGGGTCCGGAGAATCATTTTTTTTGAGCTCCTGTTTATTTTTGTTCCCTACTCCCATAGTTAGACTCCCTAGCTGCCGAGACAGTCTCCCGAGCTCCTCCTCCTCTTCCTCCTCCTCTTCTGACCCACTTTTGCATGGGAGTGTGCGCAGTGTACTGAGATCTGGATACAAGCGTTTCCTCCCCCGTTTCTCGCTCTGCACATTCCCTTCCTCCTGAAATATCTCACTCCGTGCCAGAGACAATCGCCTCCTCCCCTGTTTCTCGCTCCGCACACTGCCATCCTCCTGAAATACGTCACTTCGTGCCGGAGATAATCGCCTCCTCCCCTGTTTCTCGCTCCGCACATTCCCACCCTCCTGAAATACCTCACTGCCTGCCATTTTTGATCTTTTTTCATGTAATTTCTCTAAAACTTCTTGTCCTTTAGTAAGTGCTTCCTGACATCTGCCATCTGCGGGGCAACTACGGGTCATCTTCCAAAGGGGTATCACCCCACCCTCTAATATGCCCTGCTCAGAAGCAAAGTCAAGATCTGTGCCTAACTTATCCCAGCTAGGTATAGTAAGGCTGCCCAAGAACGCAAATCACGGTGCAGCAATATCTGTCTTCTGTAAAAATCTCTGTAAAGTACTACGTTTCACTTCTAGGCCCTTGGAATGTAACAGGTTATCTAGGGCCAGGAGAAGCGGACTTGAAGATACGGCACCCATGACACAACAAAAGACACACAAAAAACAAAAGTGAAAGTAAGAGCGAAAGTACACAGTGCAGCTGCAATAAGATGTAAAGCTCTCTCTGGCTTTACAGAGGAGCTGCCGATTTGATAGCGGGTCCCTATTACCTGGGACTAATCTCCGCTTTGATAGTGGGTCCCAATTACCTGGGACTAATCTCCGCTTTGATAGCGGGTCCCAATTATCTGGGACTAATCTCTGCTTTGATAGCGGGTCCCACTTACCTGGGACTGACCGGTGCACCACCCCTGACTGCTGAAAGTTTTGGTTCCCGGGTTTTCAGCACCACTTGTAGCGTCCCCTTGCCCGCAAGGAAGACGCAACTCAGGAATCTTCTTTCAGCAGTTTATTCAGGCCCTTGATATTTCTTCTAATTCCTGGTCGGATGCCCCTCCCAGCCTTAATAAAGCATCCCAAGCCCCAATGCGAAGCTGCCACGTGGAACTTTCACACAGGGTGCTGAGAAACCATGCACCAACTCTCCCAAACAAGGAGTTGTTTGTTACAGACCACAGTGGAACCAGCGCCATCCTGCAATGGCGACCATAATCTGCAGAAGCAGCTCACCACAATACATGATGGTAATGATCAGTACACAAATCCCACTTGGCTCACCAAATTTTGTTCTTCTAGGTTGAAGCGCTCGCTTACAGTAGCAGTTTTTATTTTTAGGTTTCACTCCCCTCTCTCCTATATAGATAGATGAATTTGGAACTCTAAATCCAACACGGTTTGTAGTAGCTGTTTGAAACTTGACAAAAAAAAGTAGTTCTCAGTTTTGTCTCTATGGTTTGTTTCCTCTTCAAGTAGCCCTAAGCAGAGACTGGCGAAAAGCACTTTCATTGAAAGGGGTTGCCAACCTTCCAAGAAATTACGAGTTTCCGAAATACCAGCAAATATTTTTTCACCCAAACTTGATGATACTTGGTGGGAAAGATCAGTACACAAATCCCACTTTGCTCACCAAATTTTGTTCTTCTAGGTTGAAGCATTCGTTTACAGTAGCAGTTTTTATTTTTAGGTTTCACTCTCTTCTCTACTATATAAATAGATGAATTTGGAACTCTAAATCCAACATGGTTTGTAGTAGCTCTTTGAAACTTGACAAAATAAATTTGTTCTCCTTTTTGTCTCCATGGTTTGTTACCTCTTCAAGTAGCCCTAAGCCGAGACTGGCGAAAAGCATTTTCATTGAAAGGGGTTGCCAAGCTTCCAAGAAATTACGAGTTTCCGAAATACCAGCAAATATTTTTCTCCCAATCTTGAGATACTTGGTGGTAATGATCAGTACACAAATACCACTTAGCTCACCAAATTTTTTGCTTCTAGGTTGAAGCGTTCGTTTACAGTAGCAGTTTTTATATTTAGGTATCCCTCTGTTCTCTCCTATATAGATAGATGAATTTGGAACTCCAAATCTAACAGGGTTTGTAGTAGCTCCTTGAAACTTGACAAAATAAAGTCGTCTCAGTTTTGTCTCTATGGTATGTTTTCTCTTCAAGTAGCCCTAAGCAGAGACTGTGGAAAGCACTTTCATTGAAAGGGGTTGCAAACCTTCCAAGAAATTACGAGTTTCTGAAATACCAGCAAATATTTTTTCACCCAATCTTGATGATACTTTGTGGTAGTGATCAGTACACAAATCCCACTTGGCTCACCAAATTTTGTTCTTCTAAGTTGAAGCGTTCGTTTACAGTAGCAGTTTTTATAGTTAGGTTTCACTCTGTTCTATCCTATACAGATAGGTGAAGGTGGAACTCTAAATCCAACATGGTTTGTAGTAGCTCTTTGAAACTTGACAAAATAAAGAAGTTCTCAGTTTTGTCTCTACGGTTTGTTTCCTTTCCAGGTAGATCTAAGCAGAGACTGGCGAAAAGCACTTTCATTGAAAGGGGTTTCCAGGCTTTCAAGAAATTATGATTTTCCAAAATACCAGCAAATATTTTTCTCCCAATCTTGATGATACTTGGTGGTAATGATCAGTACCCAATTCCCACTTGGCTCACCAAAATTTGTGCTTCTAGGTTGAAGCGTTCGTTTCCAGTAGCAATTTTTATTTTTACGTTTCCCTCTGATCTCCCCTATATAGATAGATTAATTTTTAACTCCAAATCCAACAAGGTTTGTAGTAGCTCTTTGAATCTTGACAAAATAAAGTAGTTCTCAGTTTTGTCTCTATGGATTCTATCCTCTTAAGTAGCCCTAAGCAGAGATAGTGGAAAAGAACTTTCATAGAAAGGGGTTGCCAATCTTCCAAGAATTTACGAGTTTCCAAAATACCAGCAAATATTTTTTCACCCAATCTTGATGACACATGATGGTAATGATCAGTACACAAGTCCCACTTCTCTCAACAAATTTTGTTCTTCTAGGTTGAAGCGCTCGCTTACATTAGCAATTTTTATTTGTAGGTTTCACTCTGTTGCCTCCTATATAGATAGGTGAATTTGGAACTCTAAATCCAACATGGTTTGTAGTAGCTCTTTGAAACTTGACAAAATAAAGTTGTTCTCCGTTTTGTCTCTATGGTTTGTTTCCTCTTCAAGTAGCTCTAAACAGAGACTGGCGAAAAGCACTTTCATTGAAAGGGGTTGCCAAGCTTCCAAGAAATTACGAGTATCTGAAATACCAGCAAATATTTTTTCACCCAATCTTGATGGTACTTGGTGGTAATGATCAGTACACAAATCCACTTGGCTCATCAATTTTTGCTCTTCTTGGTTGAAGCGTTATTTACAGTAGCAGTTTTTATTTTTAGGTTTCACGCTGTTCTCTCCAATACAGATAGATGAATTTGGAACTCTAAATCCAACATGGTTTGTAGTAGCTCTTTGAAATTTGACAAAAAAGTAGTTCTCAGTTTTGCCTCTATGGTTTTCTTCCTCTTCAAGTTGCCCTATGCAGGGACTGTGGAAAATCATTTTCATTGAAAGGGGTTGGTAAGCGTCCAAGAATCTACGAGTTTCCGAAATACCAGGAAATTTTTTAACTCAATCTTGATGATACTTGATGGTAATGATCAGTTCACAAATCCCACCTTGGCTCAGTAAATTTTGTTCTTCTAGGTTGAAGCGTTCCTTTACAGTAGCAATTTTTACTTTGAGGTTTCACTCTGTTCTCTCCTATATAAATAGATAAATTTGGAAATCTAAATCCAACATGGTTTGTATTAGCTCTTTGAATCTTGACAAAATAAAGTAGTTCTCAGTTTTGTCTCTATGGTTTGTTTACTCTTCAAGTAGCCCTAATCAGAGACTGGTGAAAAGCACTTTCATTGAAAGTCGATGGCAAGCGTCCAAGAATCTACGAGTTTCGGAAATACCAGCAAATATTTTTTCGCCCAATCTTGATGATACTTGATGTTAGTGATCAGTACAAAAATCCCACTTGGCTCACCAAATCTTGTTCTTCTAGGTTGAAGCGTTCGTTTACAGTACCAGTTTTATTTTTAGGTTTCACTTTCTTCTCTCCTATATAAATAGATTAATTTGGAACTCTAAAATCCAACATGGTTTGTAGTAGCTCTTTGAAACTTGACAAAATAAAGTAGTTCTCAGTTTTGTCTCTATTGTTTTTTTCCTCTTCATGTAGGAAATAAGTAGTTCTCAGTTTTGTATCTATGGTTTGTTTCCTCTTCAAGTAGCCCTATGCAGAGAGTGGCGAAAAGCACTTTCATTGAAAGGGGTTGCCAACCTTCCAAGAAATTACGAGTTTCCCAAATACCAGCAAATATTTTTTAACCCAATCTTGATGATACTTGGTGGTAATGATCAGTACACAAATCCCACTTGTCTCACCAAATTTTGTTCTTCTAGTTTGAAGCGTTCGTTTACAATAGCAGTTTTTATTTTTAGGTTTCACTCTGTTCTCTCCTATATTGATAGATGAATTTGGAACTCTAAATCCAACATGGTTTGTAGTAGCTCTTTGAAACTTGACAAAATAAAGTAATTCCCAGTTTTGTATCTATACTTTGTTTCCTCTTCAAGTAGCCCTAACCAGAGACTGTGGAAAAGCACTTTCATTGAAAATGGTTGCCAATCTTCCAAGAAATTACGACTTTCCGTAATACCAGCAAATATTTTTTCACCCAATCTTGATGACACATGATGGTAATGATCAGTACACTAATCCCACTAGGCTCACCAAATTTTGTTCTTCTAGGTAGAAGCGTTATTTTCAGTAGATGTTTTTATAGTTAGGTTTCACTCTGTTCTCTCCCATAGAGACAGATGAATTTTTAACACTAAATCCAACATGGTTTGTAGTATCTCTTTGAAACTTGGCAAAATAAACCAGTTCTCAGTTTTTTCTCTATGTTTTGTTTCCTCTTCAAGTAGCTCTATGCAGAGACTCTGGAAAAGCACTTTCATTGAAAGGGGTTGCCAACCTTCCAAGAAATTACGAGTTTCCAAAATACCAGCAAATATTTTTTCACCCAAACATGATGATACTTGATGTTAGTGATCAGTACACAAATCCCACTTGGGTCACCAAATCTTGTTCTTCTAGGTTGAAGCGTTCGTTTACAGTAGCAGTTTTTATTTTTAGGTTTCACTCTCTTTTCTCCTATATAGATAGATGATTTTGGAACTCTAAATCCAACATGGTTTGTAGTAGCTCTTTGAAACATGACCAAATAAAGTTGTTCTCCGTTTTGTCTCTATGGTTTGTTTTCTCTTAAAGTAGCACTAAGTAGAGACTGGCGAAAAGCACTTTCATTGAAAGGGGTTGCCACGCTTCCAAGAAATTACAAGTTCCCAAAATATCAGCAAATATTTTTTCACCAAATCTTGATGATACTTGGTGGTAATGATCAGTACCTAAATCCCACTTGGCTCACCAGATTTTGTTCTTATAGGTTGAAGCGTTATTTACAGTACCATTTTTTATTTTTAGGTTTCACTCTGTTCTCTCCAATACAGATAGTTGAATTTGGAACTCTAAATCCAACATGGTTTGTAGTAGCTCATTGAAACTTGACAAAATAAAGTAGTTCTCAGTTTTGTCACTATGGTTTTCTTCCTCTTGAAATAGCCCTATGCAGAGACTGTGGAAAGCACTTTCATATAAAGGGGTTACCAAGCTTCAAAGAAATTACTAGTTTCGGAAATAACAGCAAATATTTTTTCACCCAATCTTGATGAAACTTGGTGGTAATGATCAGTGCACAAATCCCACTTGGCTCCTAAATTTTGTTCTTCTATGTTGAAGCGCTCGTTTACAGTAGCAGTTTTTATTTTTATGTTTCACTCTGTTCTCTCATATACAGATAGATGAATTTGGAACTCTAAATCCAACATGGTTTGTAATAGCTCTTTGAAACTTGACAAATAAAGTAATTCTCAGTTTTGTATCTATACTTAGTTTCCTCTTCAAGTAGCCCTAAACAGAGACTGTGGAAAAGCACTTTCATTAAAAATGGTTGCCAATCTTCCAAGAAATTACGAGTTTCCGAAATACCAGCAAATATTTTTTCACCCAATCTTGATGATACATGAGGGTAATGATCAGACACTAATCCCACTAGGCTCACCAAGTTGTGTTCTTCTATGTAGAAGCGTTATTTACAGTAGCTGTTTTTATAGTTAGGTTTCCCTCTGTTCTTTCCTATATAGATAGATGAATTTGGAACTCCAAATCCAACAACGTTTGTGGTAGCTCTTTGAAACTTGACAAAATAAAGTTTTTCTCAGTTTTGTCTCTATGGATTTTTTCCTCTTCAAGTAGCCCTAAGCAGAGATAATAGAAAAGCACTTTCATAGAAAGGGGTTGCCAATCTTCCAGAAATTACGAGTTTCTGAAATACCAGCAAATATTTTTTCACCCAATCTTGATGATTCACGATGGTAATGATCAGTACACAAATCCCACTTGGCTCACCAAATTTTGCTCTTCTAGGTTGAAGCGTTATTTACAGTAGCAGTTTTTATTTTTAGGTTTCAATCTGTTCTCTCCTATATAGATAGATGAATTTGGAACTCTAAATCCAACATGGTTTGTAGTAGCGCTTTGAAACTTGACAAAATAAAGTAGTTCTCAGTTTTGTCTCAATGGTTTCCTTCCTCTTCAAGTAGCCCTATGCAGAGACAGTGGAAACGCACTTTCATTGAAAGGGGTTGCCAAGCTTCAAAGAAATTACCAGTGTCCGAAATACCAGCAAATATTTTTAAACCCAAACTTGATGATACTTGATGGTAATGATCAGTTCACAAATCCCACTAGGCTCACCTAATTTTGTTCTTCTAGGTTGAAGCGTTTGTTTACAGTTGCAGTTTTTATTTTTAGGTTTCCCTCTGTTCTCTCCTATATAGATAGATGAATTTGGAACTCTAAATCCAACATGGTTTGTAGTAGCTATTTGAAACTTGAAAAATAAATGAGTTCTCAGTTTTTTCTCTATGGTTTGTTACTCGTTGAGTAGCCCTTATCAGAGACTGTGGAACAGCTCTTTCATTGAATGGGGTTGCCAAGCTTCCAAGAACTTACGAGATTCCAAAATATCAGCAAATATTTTTTCACCCAATCTTGATGATACTTGGTGGTAATGATCCGTGCACAAATCCCACTTGGCTCACCAAGTTTTGTTCTTGTAGGTTGAAGCGTTCGTTTACTGTAGCAGTTTGTATTTTTAGGTTTCACTTTGTTCTCTCCTACATAGATATATGAATTTGGAACTCTAAATCCAACATGGTTTGTAGTAGCTCTTTGAAACATGACAAGATAAAGTAGTTCTCAGTTTTGTCTCTATGGTTTGTTTCGTCTTCAAGTAGCCCTAAGCTGAGACTGTGGAAAAGCACTTTCATTGAAAGGGGTTGACAAGCGTCCAAGAAATTACGAGCTTTCGAAATACCAGCAAATATTTTTTCACCCAATCTTGATGATACCAGGTGGTAATGATCAATACAAAACTCCCACTTTGCTCACCAAATTTTGTGCTTCTACGTTGAAGCGTTCGTTTACAGTAGCAGTGATTATCGTTATGATTCACGATGTTCTATCCTATATAGTTAGATTAATTTGGAACTCTAAATCCAACATGGTTTGTAGTAGCTCTTTGAAACTTGATAAAATAAAGTAGTTCTCTATTTTGTCTCTATGCTTTGTTTTTTCTTCAAGTAGCCCTAATCAGAGACTGTGGAAAAGTACTTTCATTGAAAGGGCTTGCCAAGCTTCCAAGAAATCATGAGTTTTTTAAATACCTGCGAACATTTTTTCACCCAATCTTGATGATACTTGGTGGTAAAGGTCAGTACACAAATGCCACTTGGTTCACTATATTTTGTGCTTCTAGTTTGAAGCGTTTGTTTACAGTAGCAGTTTTTATTTTTATGTATCCCTCTGTTCTCTCCTAAATAGATAGATGAATTTGGAACTCTAAATCCAACATGGTTTGTAATAGCTCTTTTAAACTTGAAAAAATAAAGTAGTTCTCAGTTTTGTCTCTATGGTTTTTTTCCTCTTCAAGTAGCCCTAAGCAGAGACTGTGGAAAAGCAGTTTCATTGAAAGGGGTTACCAAGCTTCCAAGAAATTACGAGATTCCAAACTACCAGCAAATATTTTCTCACCCAATCTTGATGATACTTGTTGGGAGTGATCAGTACACAAATCCCACTTGGCTCACCAAATTTTTCTCTTCTAGGTTGAAGCATTCAGTCACAGTAGCTCTTTTTATTTTTAGATTTCACTCTGTTTTCTCCTATAAAGATAGGTGTATTTGGAACTCTAAATCCAACATGGATTGTAGTAGCTCTTTGAAACTTGACAAAATAAAGTAGTTCTCAGTTTTGTCTCTATGGTTTGTTTCCTCGTCAAGTAGCCCTAATCAGAGACTGGTGAAAACCAATTTCATTTAAAGGGATTAACAAGTGTCCAAGAATCTACGAGTTTCAGAAATACCAGCAAATATTTTTTCACCAAAACTTGATCATACTTGGTGCTAATGATCAGTATACCAATCCCACTTGGCTCACCATATTTTGTTCTTCTAGGTTGAAGTGTTCGTTTGCAGTAGCAGTTTTTATTTTTAGGTTTCACTCTGTTCTCTCCTATATAGATAGATGAATTTGGAACTCTATATCCAACATCTTTTGTAGTACCTTTTTGAAACTGGACAAAATAAAGTAGTTCTCAGTTTTGCCTCTATTGTTTTCTTCCTCTTCAAGTAGCCCTATGCAGAGACTCTGGAAAAGCACTTTCATTGAAAGGGGTTGCCAAGCTTCCAAGAAATTACGATTTTCCAAAATACCAGCAAATATTTTTTCACCCACCTTGATGATACTTGATGGTAATGATCAGTACACAAATCCCAAGTGGCTCACCAAATTTTGTTCTTCTAGTTTGAAGCGTTCATTTACAGGAGCAGTTTTATTTTTAGGTTTTACTCTGTTCTCCGCTATATAAATAGATGAATTTGGAACTCTAAATCCAACATGGTTTGTAGTAGCTGTTTGAAACTTGACAAAATAAAGTAGTTCTCAGTTTTGTCTCTATGGTTTGTTTCCTCTTCAAGTAGCCCTAATCAGCGCCTAGCGAAAAGCAATTTGATTGAAAGGGGTTGGCAAGCGTCCTAGAATCTACGAGTTTCCGAAATACCAGCAACTATTTTTTCAACAAATCTTGATGATACTTGATGTTAGTGATCAGTACACAAATCCCACTAGGCTCACCAAATTTTGTTCTTCTAGGTTGAAGCGTTGATTTACAGTAGCAGTTTTTATTTTTCGGTTTCACTCTGTTCTCTCCTATATAGATAGATGAATTTGGAACTCTAAATCCAACATGGTTTGTAGTAGCTATTTGAAACTTGACAAAATAAAGTAGTTCTCAGTTTTGTCTCTATGGTTTGTTTACTCTTCAAGTAGCCCTGTGCAGAGAATGTGAAAAAGCATTTTCATTGAAAGGCGTTGCCAAACTTCCATGAAATTATGAGTTTCTGAAATGCCAGAAAATATTTTTTCACCCAATCTTGATGATGCTTGGTGGTAATGATCAGTACACAAATCCCACTTGGCTCAGCAAATTTTGTTCTTCTAGGTTGAAGCGTTCTTTTACAGTAGCAGTTTTTATTTTTAGGTTTCACTCTGTTCTCTCCTATATAGATAGATGCATTGGGAACACTAAATCCAACAATGTTTGCAGTAGCTCTTTGAAACGTGACAAAATAAACAAGTTCTCAGTTTTGTCGCTAAGGTTTGTTTCCTCTTCAAGTAGCCCTAGGCACAGACTGTGGAAAAGCACTTACAATGAAAGGGTTTGCCAAGCTTCCAAGAAATTATGAGTTTCCGAAATACCAGCAAATATTTTTTCACCCAATCTTGATGATACATGGTGGTAAGGATCAATACACAAATCCCACTTGGCTCACCAAATTTTGTTCTTCTAGGTTGAAGCGTTATTTACAGTAGCAGTTTTTATTTTTAGATTACACTCTGTTGTCCTCTATGTAGATAGATGAATTTGGAACTCTAAACCAAACATGGTTTTGTAGTAGGTCTTTGAAACTTGACAAAATAAAGTAGTTCTCAGTTTTGTCTCTATGGTTTGTTTACTCTTCAATTAGCCCTAATCAGAGACTGGCAAAAAGCAATTTCATTGAAAGCGGTTGGAAGCGTCCTAGAATCTACAGGTTTCTGAAATACCAGCAAATATTTTTTCACCCAATCTTGACCATACTTGTTGGTAATGATCAGGACACAAATCCCACTTGGCTCACCAAATTTTGTTCTTCTAGGTTGAAGCGCTCGTTTACAGTAGCTGTTTTTATTTTTAGGATTCACTCTGTTCTTTCCTATATACATAGATGAATTATTAACTCTAAATCCAACATGGTTTGTAATAGCTCTTTTAAACTTGACGAAATAAAGTAGTTCTCAGTTTTGTCTCTATGGTTTGTTTCCTCTTCAAGTAGCCCTAAGCAAAGACTGTGGAAAAGCACTTTCATTGAAAGGAGTGGCCAAGCTTCCAAGAAATAACGAGTTTCCGAAATACCAGCAAATATTTTTTCACCCAATCTTGATGATACTTGGTGGTAATGATCAGTACACAAATCCCACTTGGCTCACCAAATTTTGTTCTTCTAGGTTGAAGCGACAGTTTACAGTAGCAGTTTTTAATGTTAGGTTTCCCTCTGTTCTCTCCTATATAGATAGATGCATTGGGAACACTAAATCCAACAATGTTTGCAGTAGCTCTTTGAAACTTGACAAAATAAACAAGTTCTCAGTTTTGTCGCTAAGGTTTGTTTCCTCTTCAAGTAGCCCTAGGCACAGACTGTGGAAAAGCACTTTCATTGAAAGGGTTTGCCGAGCTTCCAAGAAATTAAGAGTTTCCGAAATACCAGCAAATATTTTTTCACCCAATCTTGATGATTCATGGTGGTAAGGATCAATACACAAATCCCACTTGGCTCACCAAATTTTGTTCTTCTAGTTTGAAGTGTTCGTTTACACTAGCAGTTTTTATTTTTAGGTTGCACTCTGTTGTCTCCTATATAGATAGATGAATTTGGAACTGTAAATCCAACATGGTTTGTAGTAGCTATTTGAAACTTGACAAAATAAAGTAGTTCTCAGTTTTGTCTCTATGGTTTGTTTACTCTTCGAGTAGCCCTACTCGAGACTGGGCGAAAAGCATTTTCATTGAAAGGGGTGGGCAACCGTCCAGAACATTCGAGTTTCCGAAATTCCAGCAAAGATTTTTTGACCCAAAATTGATGATAGTTGGTGGAAATCATCAGTACACAAATCCCACTTGGCTCACCAATTTTTGTTCTTCTAGGTTGAAGCGTTCGGTTACAGTAGAAGTTTTTATTTTTATGTATCACTCGGTTCTCTCCGATATAGACAGATGAATTTGGAACTCTAAATTCAACATGGTTTGTAGTAGCTCTTTGAACCTTGAAAAAATTACGTAGTTTCAGTTTTTTCTCTATGTCTTCTTTCCTCTTCAAGTAGCCCTAGGCACAGACTGTGGAAGACCACTTTCATTGAAAGGGGATGCCAAGCTTCGAAGAATTTACGAGTTTCCGAAATCCAGCAAATATTTTTTCATCCAATCTTGATGATAATTGGTGGTAATCATCAGTACACAATTCCAACTTAACTCTCCAAATTTTGTTCTTCTAGATTGAAGCGTTCGTTCACAGTAGCAGTTTTCATTTTTAGGTTTCACTCTGTTCTATCCTATATAGATAGATGAATTTTGAACTCTAAATCCAACACGGTTTGTAGTAGCTGTTTGAAACTTGACAAAATAAAGTAGTTCTCAGTTTTGTCTCTAGGTTTGTTTCCTCTTCATGTAGCACTAAGCAGAGACTGTTGAAAAGCACTTCTATTGAGAGGGGTTTCCAAGCTTCCAAGAAATTACGAGTTTCTGAAATACCAGCAAATATTTTTTCACCCAATGTTGATGATACTTGGTGGTAATAATCAGTACATATCTCCCACTTGGCTTCACAAATTTTGTTCTTCAAGGTTGAAGCCTTCCTTTACAATAGCAGTTTTTATTTTTAGGTTTCACTCTCTTCTCTCTTATATAGATAGATGAATTTGGAACTATAAATCCAACATCGTGTGTAGTAGCTCTTTGAAACTTGACAAAATAAAGTAGGTCTCAGTTTTGTCTCTATGGTTGTTTCCTTTTCAAGTAGCCGTAATCAGTGACTGAGGAAAAGCATTTTCATTGAAAGTGGTTGGAATCGTCCTATAATCTACGAGGTTCCGAAATACCAGCAAATATTTTTTAACCCAATCGTGATCATACTTGGTGGTAATGATCAGGATAGAAATCCCACTTGGCTCACCAAATTTTGTTCTTCTAGGTTGAAGCGTTCGTTTACAGTAGCGGTTTTTTATTTTTAGGTTTCACTCTGTTCTCTCCTATACAGATAAACGAATTTGGAACTCTAAATCCAACATGGATTGTAGTACCTCTTTGAAACTTGACAAAATAAAGTAGTTCTCAGTTTTTTCGCTATGGTTTGATTCCTAATCATGTAGCCCTATGTAGAGCCTGTGGAATATCACTTTCATTGAAAGGGGTTGCCAAGCTTCCAAGAACTTACGAGTTTCCGAAATACCAGCAAATATTTTTTCACCCAATCTTGATGATACTTGATGGTAGTGATCAGTACACAAATCCCACTTGGCTCAGCAAATTTTATTCTGCTTGTTTGAAGCGTTCATTTACAGTAGCAGTTTTAATTTTTAGGTTTCACTCGGTTGTCTCCTATATAGATAGATGAATTTGGAACTGTAAATCCAACATGGTTTGTAGTAGCTCTTTGAAACATGACAAAATAAAGTAATTCTCAGTTTTGTCTCTATGGTTTGTTTCCTCTTCAAGTCACCCTAATCAGAGACTAGCGAAAAGCACTTTCATTGAAAGGGGTTGCCACGCTTCCAAGAAATTACGTATTTCCGAAATAGCAGCAAATATTTTTTTCACCCAATCTTGATGATACTTGGTAGTAATGATCAGTACACAAAACCCCCTTGGCTCACCAAATTTTGTTCGTCGAGGTAGAAGCGATCGTTTACAGTAGCAGTTTTTATTTTTAGGTTTCACTCTGTTCTCTCCTATATAGATAGATGAATTAAAAATTCTAAATCCAACATGGTTTGTAGTAGCTCTTTGAAACTAGACAAAATAAAGTAGTTCTTAGTTTTGTCTCTATGGTTTGTTTCCTCTTTATGTAGTCCTTATCAGAGACTAGCGAAAAGCACTTTTATAGATAGGTTTGGAAGCGTCCTACAATCTACGAGTTTCCGAAATACCAACAAATACTTTTTTTGCCCAATCTTGACGATACTTGGTGGTAATGATCAGTACAAAAATCCCCCTTTGCTCACCAAATTTTGTTATTCTAGGTTGAAGCGTTCGTTCATATTAACAGTTTTTATTTTTAGGTTTCACTTTCATCTCTCCAATGTAGGTAGATGAATTTGGAACTCTAAATCCAACATGGTTTGTAGTAGCTCTTTGAAACTTGACAAAATAAAGTAGTTCTCTGTTTTTTCTCTAAGGTTTGTTTCCTCTTCAAGTAGCCCTAGTAGCAGACTGTGGAAAAGCACTTTCATTGAAAGGGTTTGCCAAGCTTCCTAGAAATTACGAGTTTCCGAAATAGCAGCAAATATTTTTTCACCTTATCTTGATGATACGTGGTGGTAATGATCAGTACACAAATCGCACTTGGCACACCAATTTTGTTCTTCAAGGTTGAAGCGTTCGTTTTCAGTAGCAGTTTATAGTTTTACGTTTCACTCTGTTCTCTCCTATATAGATAGATGAATTTGGAACTCTAAATCCAACATGTTTTTATTAGCTCTTTGAAACCTGACAAAATAAAGTAGTTCTCATTTTTGTATCAATGGTTTGTTTCCTCTTCAATTAGCCCTAATCAGACTGGCGAAAAGCACTTTCATTGAAAGGGGTTGTAACAATTCCAAAAAATTAAGACTTTCCAAAATACCAGCAAATATTTTTTCACCCAATCTTGATGATACTTGGTGGTAATGATCAGTACACAAATCCCACTTGGTTCACCAAATTTTGTTCTTCTAAGTTGAAGCATTCGTTTAGAGTAGCAGTTTTTATTTTAGGTTTCACTCTCTTCTCTCCTATATAGATAGATGAATTTTAACTCTAAATCCAACATGGTTTGAAGTAGGTCTTTGAAACTTGACAAAATTAAGTAGTTCTCAGTTTTGTCTCTATGGTTTGTTTCCTCTTCAAGTAGCCCAAAGCAGAGCCTGGCGAAAAGTACTATCATTGAAGGGGTTGCCAAGCTTCCAAGAAATTACTAGTTTCCGAAATACCAGCAAATATTTTTTCACCCCGTCTTGATGATACTTGGTGGTAATGATCAGTACACAAATCCCACTTGGCTAACCAAATTTTGTGCTTCTAGTTTGAAGCGTTCATTTACAGTAGCAGTTTTTATTTTTAGGTTTCCCTCTGTTCTCTCCTATATAGATAGATGAATTTGGAACTCCAAATCCAACATGGTTTGTAGTAGCTCTTTGAAACTTAACAAAATAAAGTAGTTCTCAGTTTTGTCTCTATGGTTTGTTTTCTCTTCAAGTAGCCCTAAGCAGAGACTTTGGAAAAGCACTTTCATTGATAGTGGTTACCAAGCTATCAAAATTACGAGTTTCCGAAATACCAGCCAATATTTTTTCACCAAATCTTGTTGAAAAATGGTGGTAATGATCAGTACACAAATCCCACTTGGCTCACCAAATTTTGTTCTTCTAGGTTGAAGCGTTATTTACAGTAGCAGTTTTAGTTTTAGGTTTCACTCTGATCTCTCCTATACAGATCGATGAATTTGGAACTCTAAATCCAACATGGTTTGTAGTATCTCTTTGAAACTTGAAAAATAAAGTACTTCTCAGTTTTGTTTCTAAGGTTTGTTTCCTCTTAAAGTAGCCCTAGGCACAGATTGTCTTAAAGCACTTTCATTGAAAGGGGTTGCCAAGCTTCCAAGAAATTACGAGTTTCCCAAATACCAGCAAATATTTTTTCACCCAATCTTGATGATACTTGGTGGTAATGATCAGTACACAAATCCCACTTGGATCACCAAATTTTGTTCTTCTAGGTTGAAGCGTTATTTACAGTAGCATTTTTTATTTTAAATTTCACTCTGTTCTCTCCTATACAGATCGATATATTTGGAACTCTATATCGAACATGGATTGTAGCAGCTCTTTGAAACTTGTATAATAAAGTAGTTCTCATATTTGTCTCTAAGGTTTGTTTGCTCCTCAAGTAGCCCTAGGCACAGACTGTGGGAAAGCACTTTCATTGAAAGGGGTTGCCAAGCTTCAAAGAAATTACGAATTTCCAAATTACCAGCAAATATTTTTTCACCCTATCTTGATGATACTTGGTGCTAATGATCAGTACACAAATCGCACTTGGCTCACCGAATTTTGTTCTTCTAGTTTGAAGCATTCGTTTACAGTAGCAGTTTTTATTTTGGGTTTCACTCTCTTCTATCCTATATAGATAGATGAATTTTAAATCTAAATCCAACATGGTTTGAAGTAGGTCTTTGAAACTTGACAAAATAAATTAGTTCTCAGTTTTGTCTCTATGGTTTGTTTCCTCTTCAAGTAGCCCAAAGCAGAGCCTGGCGAAAAGTACTATCATTGAAGGGGTTGCCAAGCTTCCAAGAAATTACTAGTTTCTGCAATACCAGCAAATATTTTTTCACCCCGTCTTGATGACACTTGGTGGTAATGATCAGTACACAAATCCCACTTGGCTAACCAAATTTTGTGCTTCTAGTTTGAAGCGTTCATTTACAGTAGCAGTTTTTATTTTTAGGTTTCCCTCTGTTCTCTCCTATATAGATAGATGAATTTGGAACTCCAAATCCAACATGGTTTGTAGTAGCTCTTTGAAACTTGACATAATAAAGTAGTTCTCAATTTTGTCTCTATGGTTTGTTTCCTCTTTATGTAGTCCTAATCAGAGACTAGCGAAAAGCACTTTCATTGAAAGGTTTGGAAGCGTCCTACAATCTACGAGTTTCCGAAATACCAACAAATATTTTTTTGCCCAATCTTGACGATACTTGGTGGTAATGATCAGTACAAAAATCCCCCTTGGCTCACCAAATTTTGTTCTTCTAGGTTGAAGCGTTCGTTCATATTAGCAGTTTTTATTTTTAGGTTTCACTGTCATCTCTCCAATGTAGATAGATGAATTTGGAACTCTAAATCCAACCTGGTTTGTAGTAGCTCTTTGAAACTTGACAAAATAAAGTAGTTCTCAGTTTTGCCTCTATGGTTTGTTTACTCTTCAAGTAGCCCTAATCAGAGTCTGGCGAAAAGCACTTTCATTGAAAGGGGTTGGCAAGCATCCAAGAATCTACGAGTTTCCGAAATACCAGCAAATATTTTTTCGCCCAATCTTGATGACACTTGATTGTAATGATCAGTACACAAATCCCACTTGGCTCACCAAATTTTGTTTTGTAGTTTGAAGCGTTCGTTTACAGTAGCAGTTTATATTTTTAGGTTTCACTCTGTTCTCTCCTATATCGATAGATGAATTTGGAACTCTAAATCCAAAATGGTTTGTAGTAGCTCTTTGAAACTTGACAAAATAAAGTAGTTCTCAGTTTTGTCTCTATGGTTTGTTTCCTCTTTATGTAGTCCTAATCAGAGACTAGCGAAAAGCACTTTCATTGAAAGGTTTGGAAGCGTCCTACAATCTACGAGTTTCCGAAATACCAACAAATATTTTTTTGCCCAATCTTGACGATACTTGGTGGTAATGATCAGTACAAAAATCCCCCTTGGCTCACCAAATTTTGTTCTTCTAGGTTGAAGCGTTCGTTCATATTAGCAGTTTTATTTTTAGGTTTCACTGTCATCTCTCCAATGTAGATAGATGAATTTGGAACTCTAAATCCAACCTGGTTTGTAGTAGCTCTTTGAAACTTGACAAAATAAAGTAGTTCTCTGGTTTTTCTCTAAGGTTTGTTTCCTCTTCAAGTAGCCCTAGTAGCAGACTGTGGAAAAGCACTTTCATTGAAAGGGGTTGCCAAGCTTCCTAGAAATTACGAGTTTCCGAAATAGCAGCAAATAGTTTTTCACCCAATCTTGATGATACGTGGTGGTAATGATCAGTACACAAATCGCACTTGGCTCACCAAATTTTGTTCTTCAAGGTTGAAGCGTTCGTTTTCAGTAGCAGTTTATATTTTTACGTTTCACTCTGTTCTCTCCTATACAGATAGATGAATTTGGAACTCTAAATCCATCATGTTTTTAGTAGCTCTTTGAAACTTGACAAAATAAAGTAGTTCTCATTTTTGTATCTATGGTTTGTTTCCTCTTCAATTCGCCCTAATCAGACTGGCGAAAAACACTTTCATTGAAAGGGGTTGTAACAATTCCAAGAAATTAAGAGTTTCCAAAATACCAGCAAATATTTTTTCACCCAATCTTGATGATACTTGGTGGTAATGATCAGTACACAAATCCCACTTGGTTCACCAAATTTTGTTCTTCTAGGTTGAAGCATTCGTTTACAGTAGCAGTTTTTATTTTTAGGTTTCACTCTCTTCTCTCATATATAGATAGATGAATTTGAACCCTATTTCCAACATGGTTTGTAGTAGCTCTTTGAAACTTGACAAAATTAAGTAGTTCTCAGTTTTGTCTCTATTGTTTGTTTCCTCTTCAAGTAGCATTAAGCAGAGACAGGCGAAAAGCACTCTCATTGAAAGAGGTTGTCAGGCTTCAGAGTAATTACGAGTTTCCGAAATACCAGCAAATATTTTTTCACCCTATCTTGATGCTACTTGGTGGTAATGATCAGTACACAAATCCCACATGGCTCACCAATTTTTGTTCTTGTAGGTTGAAGCGTTCGTTTACAGTAGCAGTTTTTCTTTTTAGGTTTCACTCTGTTCTCTCCTATATAGTTATATAAATTTGGAACTCTAAATCCAACATGGCTTGTAGTAGCTCCTTGAAACTTGAAAAGATAAAGCCGTTCTCAGTTTTGTCTCTATGGTTTGTTTCCTCTTCAAGTAGCCCTAAGCAGAGTCTGTGGAAAAGCACTTTCATTTAAACGGGTTGCCAAGCTTCCAAGAATTTATGATTTTTCGAAATACCAGCAAATATTTTTTAATCCAATCTTGATGATACTTGGCGGTAATGATCAGTACACAAATCCCACTTGGCTCACCAATTTTTGTTGTTCTAGGTTGAAGCGTTCGCTTATACTAGCAGTTGGTATTTTTATGTTTCACTCTGTTCTCTCCTATATAGTTAGATGAATTTGGAACTCTAAATCAAACATCGTTTGTAGTAGCTCTTTGAAACTTGACAAAATAAAGTAGTTCTCAGTTTTGTCTCTATGGTTTGTTTCCTCTTCAAGTAGCCCTAATCACAAACTGGCGAACAGCACTTACATTGAAAGGGTTTGGCAAGCGTCCAAGATCTACGAGTTTCTGAAATACCAGCAATTATTTTTTAGCCCAATCCAGATGATACTTGGTGGTAATGATCAGTACACAAATCCCACTTGGCTCACCAAATTTTCTTCTTGTAGCTTGAAGCGTTCGTTTACAGTAGCAGTTTTTCTTTTTAGGTTTCACTCTGTTCTCTCCTATACAGATATATGAATTTGGAACTCTAAATCCAACATGGTTTGTAGTAGCTCTTTGAAACTTTTTAAAATATAGTAGTTCTCAGTTTTGTCTCTATGGTTTGTTTCCTCTTGAAGTAGCCCTAAGCAGAGACTGTGGAAAACCACTTTCATTGAAAGTGGTTGCCAAGCTTCCAAGAAAATACGAGTTTCCGAAATACCAGCAAATATTTTTTCACCCAATCTTGATGATACTTGGTTGTAATGATCAGTACACAAATCCTACTTTGCTCACCAAATTGTGTGTTTCTAGGTTAAAGCGTTCGTTTACAGTAGCAGTTTATATTTTTAGGTTTCCCTCTGTTCTCTCCTATATAGATAGATGAATTTGGAATTCCAAATCCAACATGGTTTGTAGTATCTCTTTGTAACATGACAAAATATAGTAGTTCTCAGTTTTGTCTCTATGGTTTGTTTCCTCTTCAAGTCACCCTAATCAGAGACTGGCGAAAAGCACTTTCATTGAAAGGGGTTGCCACGCTTCCAAGAAATTACATATTTCCGAAATAGCAGCAAATATTTTTTTCACCCAATCTTGATGATACTTGTTAGTAATGATAAGTACACAAAACCCCCTTGGCTCACCAAATTTTGTTCTTCTGGGTAGAAGCGATCGTTTAAAGTAGCAGTTTTTATTTTTAGTTTTCACTCTGTTCTCTCCTATATAGATAGATGAATTTGGAATTCTAAATCCATCATGGTTTGTAGTAGCTCTTTGAAACTTGACAAAATAAAGTTGTTCTCCGTTTTGTCTCTATGGTTTGTTTCCGCTTCAATAGCCCTAATCAGAGACTGGCGAAAAGCACTTTCATTGAAAGGGGTTGCCAACCTTCCATGAAATTACGAGTTTCCGAAATACCAGCAAATATTTTTTCACCCAATCTTGATGATACTTGGTGCTAATGATCAGTACACAAATCCCACTTGGCTCACCGAATTTTGTTCTTCTAGGTTGAAGCGTTCGTTTACAGTAGCAGTTTTTATTTTAGGTTTCACTCTCTTCTATCCTATATAGATAGATGAATTTTAACTCTAAATCCAACATGGTTTGAAGTAGCTCTTTGAAACTTGAAAAAATAAATTGGTTCTCAGTTTTGTCTCTATGGTTTGTTTCCTCTTCAAGTATCTCAAAGAAGAGCCTGGCGAAAAGTACTATCATTGAAGGGGTTGCCAAGCTTCCAAGAAATTACTACTTTCCGAAATACCAGCAAATATTTTTTCACCCCGTCTTAATGATACTTGGTGGTAATGATCAGTACACAAATCCCACTTGGCTAACCAAATTTTGTGCTTCTAGTTTGAAGCGTTCGTTTACAGTAGCAGTTTTTATTTTTAGGTTTCCCTCTGTTCTCTCCTATATAGATAGATGAATTTGGAACTCCAAATCCAACATGGTTTGTAGTAGCTCTTTGAAACTTGACAAAATAAAGTATATCTGACTTTTGTCTCTGTGGTTTGTTTTCTCTTCAAGTAGCCCTAAGAGAGACTTTGGAAAAGCACTTTCATTGATAGTGGTTACCAAGCTATCAAAAATTACGAGTTTCCGAAATAAAAGCCAATATTTGTTCACCAAATCTTGTTGAAAAATGGTGGTAATGATCAGTACACAAATCCCACTTGGCTCACCAAGTTTTGTTCTTCTAGGTTGAAGCGTTATTTACAGTAGCAGTTTTAGTTTTAGGTTTCACACTGATATCTCCTATACAGATCGATGAATTTGGAACTCTAAATCCAACATGGTTTGTAGTATCTCTTTGAAACTTGAAAAATAAAGTAGTTCTCAGTTTTGTTTCTAAGGTTTGTTTCCTCTTAAAGTAGCCCTAGGCACAGATTGTCTTAAAGCACTTTCATTGAAAGGGGTTGCCAAGCTTCCAAGAAATTACGAGTTTCCCAAATACCAGCAAATATATTTTCACCCAATCTTGATGATACTTGGTGGTAATGATCAGTACACAAATCCCACATGGCTCACCAATTTTTGTTCTTGTAGGTTGAAGCGTTCGTTTACAGTAGCAGTTTTTCTTTTTAGATTTCACTCTGTTCTCTCCTATATAGTTGTATAAATTTGGAACTCTAAATCCAACATGGCTTGTAGTAGCTCCTTGAAACTTGAAAAAATAAAGCAGTTCTCAGTTTTGTCTCTATGGTTTGTTTCCTCTTCAAGTAGCCCTAAGCAGAGACTGTGGGAAAGCACTTTCATTTAAACGGGTTGCCAAGCTTCCAAGAATTTATTAGTTTTCGAAATACCAGCAAATATTTTTTAATCCAATCTTGATGATACTTGGTGGTAATGATCAGTACACAAATCCCACTTGGCTCACCAATTTTTGTTGTTCTAGGTTGAAGCGTTCGTTTATACTAGCAGTTTGTATTTTTATATTTCACTCTGTTCTCTCCTACATAGTTAGATGAATTTGGAACTCTAAATCAAACATCGTTTGTAGTTGCTCTTTGAAACTTGACAAAATAAAGTAGTTCTCAGTTTTGTCTCTATGGTTTGTTTCCTCTTCAAGTAGCCCTCATCACAAACTGGCGAACAGCACTTACATTGAAAGGGTTTGGCAAGCGTCCAAGATCTACGAGTTTCTGAAATACCAGCAATTATTTTTTAGCCCAATCCAGATGATACTTGGTGGTAATGATCAGTACACAAATCCCTCTTGGCTCACCAAATTTTCTTCTTGTAGCTTGAAGCATTCGTTTACAGTAGCAGTTTTTGTTTTTAGGTTTCACTCTGTTCTCTCCTATACATATATATGAATTTGGAACTCTAAATCCAACATGGTTTGTAGTAGCTCTTTGAAACTTTTTAAAATATAGTAGTTCTCAGTTTTGTCTCTATGGTTTGTTTCCTCTTGAAGTAGCCCTAAGCAGAGACTGTGGAAAACCAATTTCATTGAAAGTGGTTGCCAAGCTTCCAAGAAAATACGAGTTTAAGAAATACCAGCAAATATTTTCTCACCCAATCTTGATGATACTTGGTGGTAATGATCAGTAAATAAATCCCACGTGGCTCACAAAATTTTGGGATTCTAGTATGAAGCGTTTGTTTACAGTATCAGTTTTTATGTTTAGGATTCCCTCCGTTCTCTTCTACATAGATAGATGAATTTGGAACTCTAAATCCAATATGGTTTGTAGTAGGTCAATGAAACTTGACAAAATAAAGTAGTTCTCAGTTTTGTCTCTATGGTTTGTTTCCTCTTCAAGTAGACCTAATCAGAGACTGTGAAAAAGCACTTTCATTGAAAGGGGTTGCCAAGCTTCCAAGAAATTATGAGTTTCCGAAATACCAGCAAACATTTTTTCACCCAGTCTTGATGATACTTGGTGGTAATGATCAGTTCACAAATCCCACTTGGCTCACCAATATTTGTTCTTCTAGGTTGAAGCGTTCGTTTCAAGTAGCAGTTTGTATTTTTATGTTTCACTCTTTTCTCTCCTATATAGATAGATGAATTTGGAACTCTAAATCAAACATCGTTTGTAGTACCTCTTTCAAACTTGACTAAATAAAGTAGTTCTCACTTTTGTCTTTATGGTTTGTTTCCTCTTCAAGTAGCCCTGAGCAGAGACTGTGGAAAAGCACTTTCATTGAAAGGGGTTGGCAAGCGTCCAAGAATCTATGTGTTTCCGAAATACCAGCAAATATTTTTTCTCCCAATCTTGATGATACTTGGTGGTAATGCTCGGTACACAAATCCCATATGGCTCATCAAATTTTGTTCTTCTAGGTTGAAGCGTTCGTTTACAGTAGCAGATTATATTTTTAGGTTTTCCTCTATTCTCTCGTATATAGATAGATGAATTTGGAACTCTAAATCCAACATGGTTTGTAGTAGCTCTATGAAACTTGACAAAATAAAGAGTTCTCAGTTTTGTCTCTGTGGTTTGTTTCCTCTTAATGTAACACTGAGCAGAGACTGTTTAAAAGCATTTTCATTGAAAGGGTTTGGCAAGCGTCCAAGAATCTAAGAGTTTCCGAAATACCAGCAAATGTTTTTTCACCCAATCTTGATGATACTTGGTGGTAATGCTCAGTACACAAATCCCACATGGATCAACAAATTTTGTTCTTCTAGGTTGAAGCGTTCGTTTACAGTAGCAGTTTTTATTTATAGGTTTCACTACATTGTCTCGTATATAGATAGATGAATTTGGAACTCTAAATCCAACATGGTTTGTCGTAGCAATATGAAACTTGACAAAATAAAGTAGTTCTCTGTTTTTCCTCTATGGTTTGTTCCTCGTCAAGTAGCCCTTATCAGAGACTGTGGAACAGCACTTTCATTGAAAGGGGTTGCCAAGATTCCATGAAATTACGTTTTTCCAAAATACCAGCAAATATTTCTTGACCCAATCTTCATGATACTTGGTGGTAATGATCAGTGCACAAATCCCACTTGGCTCACCAAATTTTCTTCTTCTAGGTGGAAGCGTTCGTTTACAAAAGCGGTTTTTATTTTTAGGTTACACTCTGTTCTCTCATATATAGATAGATGAATTTGAAACTCCAAATCCAACATGGTTTGTAGTAGCTATTTGAAACTTGAGAAAATAAAGCAGTTCACAGTTTTGTCTCGATAGTTTGTTTTCTCTTCATGTAGCCCAAAGCAGAGACTGGCGAAAAGCACTTTCATTGAAAGGGGTTGGCAAGCGTTCAAGGTCTACGAGTTTCCGAAATACCAGCAAATACTTTTCGCCCAATCTTTATGATACTTGGTGGTAATGATCAGTATACAAATCCCACTTCGCTCACCAAATTTTGTTCTTCTAGGTTGAAGCGTTCGTTTACACTAGGAGTTTTTATTGTTAGGTTTCACTCTGGTGTCTCCTATATAGATAGTTGAATTTGGAACTCTAAATCCAACATGGTTTGTAGTAGCTCTTTTAAACTTGACAAGATAAAGTTCTTCTCAGTTTTGTCTCTATGGTTTCTATCCTCTTCAAGTAGCCCTAAGCAGAGACTGTGGAAGAGGATTTTCATTGAAAGAAGTTGCCAAGCTTCCAAGAAATTACGAGAATCCGAAATTCCAGCAAATATTTTTTCACCCAATGTTGATGATACTTGGTGGTAATGATCAGTATATAAATACCACTTGGGTGACCAAATTTTGTTATTGTAGGTTGAAGCGCTTTTAAAGTAGCAGTTTTTTTTTTTTTAGGTTTCACTCTGTTCTCTCCTATACAGATAGATGAATTTGGAACTCTAAATCCAACATGGTTTGTGTTAGCTCTTTGAAACTTAACAATATAAAGTAGTTCTCAGATTTGTCTTATGGTTTGTTTCCTCCTCAAGTAGCCCTAAGCAGGGACTGTGGAAGAGGACTTTCATTGAAAGGGGTTGCCAAGCTTCCAAGAAATTACGAGTTTCCAAAATACAAACAAATATTTTTTCTCCCAATCTGGATCATACTTGGTGGTAATGATCAGTGCACAAATCGCAATTGGCTCAAGAAATTTTGTTCTTCTAAGTTGAAGCGTTCGTTAACAGTAGCAATTTTTATTTTTAGGTTTCACTCTGTTCTCTCCTATATAGATAGATGAATTTGGAACACTAAATCCAACATGATTTGTACTTGCTTTTGAATCTTGACAAAACATAGTTTGTAGTAGCTCTTTGAATCGTGACAAAATAAAGTAGTTCTCAGTTTTGTCTCCATGGTTTGTTTCCTCTTCAAGTAGCCCTAATCAGAGACTGGCGAAAAGCACTTTAATTGAAAGGGGTTGCCAAACTTCCAAGAAATTACGAATTTCTGAAATACCAGCAAATATTTTTTCTCCAAACCTTGATGGTACTTGGTGGTAATGATCAGTACACAAATCCCACTTGGCTCACCAAATTTAGTTCTTCTACATTGAAGCATTATTTACAGTTGAGTATTTGTTTTTAGGTTTCACTCTGTTTTCTCCTATACAGATAGATGAATTTGGAACTCCAAATCCAACATGATTTTTAGTATCTCTTTGAAACTTGACAAAATAAAGTAGTTATCAATTTTGTCTCTATGTTTTGTTTCAGCTTCAAGTAGCTCTATGCAGAGACGGTGGAAAAGCAATTTCATTGAAAGGGGTTGCCAAACTTCCAAGAAATTATGAGATTCCGAAATACAGCAGATATTTTTTCACTCAATCTTGATGATACTTGATGTTAGTGATCAGTACACAAATCCCACTTGGCTCACCATATCTTGTTCTTCTAGGTTGAAGCGTTCGTTTACAGTAGCAGTTTTTATTTTTAGGTTTCACTCTCTTCTCTCCTATATAGATAGATGAATTTGGAACTCTAAATCCAACATGGTTTGTAGTAGCTCTTTGAAACTTGAGAAAATAAAGTAGTTCTAAGTTTTGTCTCTATGGTTTGTTTCCTCTTCAAGTTGCCCTATGCAGAGACTGGGGAAAAGCACTTTCATTGAAAGGGGTTGCAATCCTTCCAAGAAATTACGAGTTGCCAAATTCCAGCAAATATTTTTTCACCCAATATTTATGATAACTGGTGGTAATGATCAGTACACATATCCCACTAGGCTCACCAAATTTTGTTCTTCTAGGTAGAAGCGTTATTTACAGTAGCTGTTTTTATAGTTAGGTTTCACTCTGTTCTCTCCTATACAGATAGATGAATTTGGAACACTAAATCCAACATGGTTTGTAGTATCTCTTTGAAACTTGACAAAATAAAGTAGTTCTCAGTTTTGTCTCTATGTTTTGTTTCCTCTTCAAGTAGCCCTAGGCACAGACTGTTGTAAAGCACTTTCATTGAAATGGGTTGCCAAGCTTCCAGAAATTACGAGTTTTCGAAATAACAGCAAATATTTTTACACCCAATCTTGATGATACATGGTCGTAATGATCAGTACACAAATCCCACTTGGCTCACCAAATTTTGTTCTTCTAGGTTGAAGCATTCGTTTACAGTAGCAGTCTTTATTTTTAGGTTTCACTCTGTTCTCTCCTATATAGATAGATGAATTTGGAACTCCAAATCCAACATGGTTTGTAGTAGCTCCTTGAAACTTGACAAAATAAAGTAGTTCTCAGATTTGTCTCTATGGTTTGCTTCCTCTTAAAGTAGCATATGCAGAGACTGTGGAAAAGCACATTCATTGAAAGGGGTTGCCAAGATTCAAAGAAATTATTAGTTTCCGAAATACCAGCAAATATTTTTTTGCCCAATCTTGATGATACTTGGTGGTAATAATCAGTACACAAATCCCACTTGGCTCACCAAATTTTATTCTTCTATGTTGAAGAGTTCGTTCACAGTTGCAGTGTTTATTTTTAGGTTTCACTTTGTTCTCTCCTATATAGATAGATGAATTGGGAACTCTAAATCCAACATGGTTTGTACTAGCTCTTTGAAACTTGACAAAATATAGTAGTTCTCAGTTTTGGCTCTATGGTTTGTTTACTCTTCAAGTAGCCCTAATCGGAGACTGGTGAGAATCATTTTCATTGAAAGGGGTTGCCAAGCTTCCAAGAAATCACGAGTTTTCGAAATACCAGCAAATATTTTTACAACCAATCTTGATGATACATGGTCGTAATGATCAGTACACAAATCCCACTTGGCTCACCAAATTTTGTTAATCTAGGTTGAAGCGTTTGTTTACAATAGAAGTTTTTATTTTTAGGTTTCACTCTGTTCTCCCCTATATATATGGATGAATTTGGAACTCTAAATCCAACATGGTTTGTAGTAACTTCTTGAAACTTGACAAAATAAAGAAGTTCTCAGTTTTGTCTCTATGGTTTTTTTCCTCTTCAAGTAGCCCTAAGCAGAGACTGGCGAAAACCATTTTCATTGAAAGGGTTGCCACCTTCCAAAAATTACGAGTTTCCGAACTACCAGCAAATATTATTTCACCCAATCTTGGTGATACATGGTCGTAATGATCAGTACAGAATTCCCACTTGGCTCACCAATTTTGTTCTTCTAGGTTGAAGCATTCGTTTACAGTAGCAGTTTTTATTTTTAGGTTTCACTCTGTTCTCTCCTATATATATAGATGAATTTGGAACTCTAAATCCAACATGGTTTGTAGTAGCTCCTTGAAACTTGACAAAATAAAGTAGTTCTCAGTTTTGTATCAATGGTTTGTTTTCTCTTCAAGTAGCCCTAAGCAGAGACTGGCGAAAAGAACTTCCATTGAAAGTGGTTACCAAGCTTCCAAAATTACGAGTTTCCGAAATAACAGCAAATATTTTTTCACCCAATCTTGATTATACATGGTGGTAATGAACAGTACACAAATACCACTTGGCTCACCAAATTTTGTTCTTCTAGGTTGAAGCGTTCTTTTAGAGTAGCAGTTTTTATTTTTAGGTTTCACTCTGTTCTCTGGTATATATATAGATGAATTTGGAACTCTAAATCCAACATGGTTTGTTGTACCTCTTTGAAACTTGACAAAATAAAGTAGTACTCAGTTTTGTCTCTATTCTTTGCTTCCTCTTAAAGTAGCCCTATAAAGAGACTGTGGAAAATCACATTCATTGAAAGGGGTTGCCAAGCTTCAAAGAAATTATGAGTTTCCGAAATACCAGCAAATATTTTTTCACGCAATCTTGATGATACTTGGTGGAAATCATCAGTACCCAAATCCCACTTAGCTGACCAAAGTTTGTTCTTCTATGTTGAAGCATTTGTTCACAGTTGCAGTTTTTATTTTTAGGTTTCATTCTGTTCTCTCCTATACAGATAGATGAATTTGGAACTCCAAATCCAACAGGGTTTGTAGTAGATCTTTGAAACTTGACAAAATAAAGTAGTTCTCAGTTTAGTCTCTATGGTTTGTTTCCTCTTCAAGTAGCCCTAATCGGAGACCGGCGTGAATCACTTTCATTGAAAGGGGTTGGCAAACGTCCAAGAATCTATGAGTTCCCGAAATACAGGCAAATATTTTTTCACACAATCTTGATGATACTTGGTGGTAATAATCAGCACACAAATCCCACTTAGCTCAGCAAATTTTGTTCTTTTAGGTTGAAGCGTTCTTTTACAGTAGCAGTTTTAATTTTTAGGATTCACTCTCTTCTCTCCTATATAGATAGATGAATTTGGAACACTAAATCCAACATGGTTTGTAGTAGCTCTTTGAAACTTGACAAAATAAAGTAGTTCTCAGTTTTGTCTCTTTTGTTTGTTTCCACATCAATTAGCCCTAATCAGAGACTGTCGAAAAGCACTTTGATTGAAAGGAGTTACCAAGCTACCAAGAAATTACGAGTTTCCGAAAAACCAGCAAATATTTTCTCACCCAATCTTGATGATACTTGTTGGTAATCATCAGTACACAAATCACACTTGGCCCACCAAATTTTGTTCTTCAATGTTGAAGCGTTCGTTCACAGTTGCAGTTTTTATTTTTAGGTTTCACTCTGTTCTCTCCTATATAGATAGATAAATTTGGATCTCTGAATCCAACATGGTTTGTAGTAGCACTTTGAAACTTGACAAAATAAAGTAGTTCTCAGTTTTGTCTCTATGGTTTGTTTATTCTTCAAGTAGCCCTAATCAGAGACTGGTGGGAATCACTTTCATTGAAAGAGGTTGGCAAGCGTCCAAGAATCTACGAGTTTCCGAAATACCAGCAAACATTTTTTCGCCCAATCTTGATGATACTTGGTGGTAATGAAAAGTACAGAAATACCACTTGGCTCACCAAATTTGTTCTTTAAAGTTGAAGCGTTCGTTTACAATAGCAGTTTTTATTTTTAGGTTTCACTCTGTTCTCTCCTATATAGATAGATGAATTTGGAACTCCAAATCCAACATGGTTTGTTGTAGCTCTTTGAAACTTGAGAAAATAAAGTTATTCTCAGTTTTGTCTCTTTGGTTTGTTTTCTCTTCAAGTAGACCTAAGCAGAGACTGTGGAAAAGCACTTTCATTGAAAGGGGTTACCAAGCTACCAAGAAATTACGAGTTTCCAAAATACCAGCAAATATTTTGACACCCAATCTTGATGGTACATGGTGGTAATGATCAGTACACAATCCCACTTGGCTCACCAAATTTTGTTCTTCTAGTTTGAAGTGTTATTTACAGTAGCAGTTTTTATTTTTAGGTTTGACTCTGTTCTCTTATATACAGATCGATGAATTTGGAACTCTAATTCCAACATGGTTTGTGGTAGCTCTTTGAAAATTGAAAAATAAAGTAGTTCTCAGTTTTGTCTCTAAGGTTTGTTTCCTCTTCAAATAGCCCTAGGCACAGACTGTGGTAAAGCACTTTCATTGTAAGGGGTTGCCAAGTTTCGAAGAATTTACGAGTTTTTGAAATACCAGCAAATATTTTTACACCCAATCTTGATGATACATGGTCGTAATCATCAGTACAAAAATACCACTTGGCTCACGAAATTTTGTTCTTCTAGGTTGAAGCGTTCGTTTACAGTAGCAGTTTTTATTTTTAGATTTCACTCTGTTCCCTCCTATATATATAGATGAATTTGGAACTCTAAAACAACGTGGTTTGTAGTAGCTCCTTGATACTTGACAAAATAAAGTTTTTCTCAGTTTTGTCTCTATGGTTTGCTTCCTCTTAAAGTAGCCCTATGAGGAGACGTGGAAGAGCACATTCATTGAATGGGGTTGCCGAGATTCAAAGAAATAATGAGTTTCCGAAATACCAGCAAATATTTTTTTTCACCCAAACTTGATGATACTTGGTGATAATGATCCGTACACAAATCTCATTGGCTCACCAAATTTTGTTCTTCTAGGTTGAAGCATTCGTTCACAGTTGCAGTTTTTATTTTTAGGGTTCACTCTGTTCTCTCCTATATAGATAGATGAATTTGGAACTCTAAATCCTCATGGTTTGAATTAGCTCTATGAAACTTGACAAAATAAAGTATTTCTCAGTTTTGTCTCTATGGTTCGTTTCCTCTTCAAGTAGCCCTAAGCAGAGACTGGCGAAAAGCATTTTCATTGAAAGGGTTGCCACCTTCCAAAAATTACGAGTTTCCGAACTACCAGCAAATATTTTTTCACCCAATCTTGATGATACATGGTCGTAATGATCAGTACAGAATTCCCACTTGGCTCACCAAATTTTGTTCTTCTAGGTTGAAGCATTCGTTTACAGTAGCAGTTTTTATTTTTAGGTTTCACTCTGTTTTTTTATATACCGATGGATGAATTTGGAACTCTAAATCCAACATGGTTTGTAGTAGCTCTTTGAAACTTGACAAAATAAAGTAGTTCTCAGTTTTGTCTCTATGGTTTGTTTTCTTTTCAAGTAGCCCTAAGCAGAGACTGCGGAAAAGCACTTTCATTGAAAGGGGTTGCCAAGATTCAAAGAAATTATGAGTTCCCGAAATACCAGCAAACATTTTTTCGCCCAGTCTTGATGATACTTGGTGGTAATAATCAGTACACAGACCCCACTTGGCTCACCAAATTTTGTTCTTCTAGGTTGAAGCGTTCGTTTACAGTAGCAGTTTTTATTTTTAGGATTCACTCTCATCTCTCCTATATAGATAGATGAATTTGGAACTCTAAATCCAACATAGCTTGTAGTAGCACTTTGAAACTTGACAAAATAAAGTAGTTCTCAGTTTTGTCTCTATGGTTTCTTTCCTCTTCAATAAGCCCTAATCAGAGACTGTCGAAAAGCACTTTGATTGAAAGGGGTTACCAAGCTTCCAAGATATAAGGAGTTTCCGAAATACCAGCAAATATTTTTTCACCCAATCGTGATGATACTTGGTGGTAATGATCACCACACAAATCCCACTTGGCTCACCAAATTTTGTGCTTCTAGGTTGAAGCGTTCGTTTACAATAGCAGTTTTTATTTTTAGGTTTCACTCTGTTCTCTCCTATATAGATAGATGAATTTGGAACTCCAAATCCAACATGGTTTGTTGTAGCTCTTTGAAACTTGACAAAATAAAGTCATTCTCAGTTTTGTCTCTTTGGTTTGTTTTCTCTTCAAGTAGACCTAAGCAGAGACTGTGGAAAAGCACTTTCATTGAAAGGGGTTACCAAGCTTCCAAGAAATTACGAGTTTCCGAAATACCAGCAAATATTTTGTCACCCAATCTTGATGATACATGGTGGTAATGATCAGTACACAATCCCACTTGGCTCTCAAATTTTGTTCTTCTAGTTTGACGCGTTATTTACAGTAGCAGTTTTTATTTTTAGGTTTGTCTCTGTTCTCTTATATACAGATCGATGAATTTGGAACTCTAATTCCAACATGGTTTGTGGTAGCTATTTGTAAATTTAAAAATAAAGTAGTTCTCAGTTTTGTCTCTAAGTTTTGTTTCCTTTTCAAGTAGCCCTAGGCACAGACTGTTGTAAAGCACTTTCATTGAAATGGGTTGCCAAGCTTCCAGAAATTACGAGTTAACGAATTACCAGCAAATATTTTTACAACCAATCTTGATGATACATGGTCGTAATGATCAGTACACAAATCCCACTTGGCTCACCAAATTTTGTTCTTCTAGGTTGAAGCATTCGTTTACAGTAGCAGTCTTTATTTTTAGGTTTGACTCTGTTCTCTTATATACAGATCAATGAATTTGGAACTCTAATTCCAAAATGGTTCGTGGTAGCTCTTTGAAAATTGAAAAATAAAGTAGTTCTCAGTTTTGTCTCTAAGGTTTGTTTCCTCTTCAAATAGCCCTAGGCACAGACTGTGGTAAAGCACTTTCATTGTAAGGGGTTGCCAAGCTTCGAAGAATTTACGAGTTTTTGAAATACCAGCAAATATTTTTACACCCAATCTTGATGATACATGGTCGTAATGATCAGTACACAAATACCACTTGGCTCACGAAATTTTGTTCTTCTAGGTTGAAGCTTTCGTTTACAGTAGCAGTTTTTATTTTTAGGTTTCACTCTGTTCCCTCCTATATATATAGATGAATTTGGAACTCTAAATCAACGTGGTTTGTAGTAGCTCCTTGAAACTTGACAAAATAAAGTTTTTCTCAGTTTTGTCTCTATGGTTTGCTTCCTCTTAAAGTAGCCCTATGCAGAGACCTGGAAGAGCACATTCATTGAAAGGGGTTGCCGAGATTCAAATAAATAATGAGTTTCCGAAATACCAGCAAATATTTTTTTTCACCCAAACTTGATGATACTTGGTGATAATGATCCGTACACAAATCTCAATTGCCTCACCAAATTTTGTTCTTCTAGGTTGAAGCATTCGTTCACAGTTGCAGTTTTTATTTTTAGGGTTCACTCTGTTCTCTCCTATATAGATAGATGAATTTGGAACTCTAAATCCTCATGGTTTGAAGTAGCTCTATGAAACTTGACAAAATAAAGTAGTTCTCAGTTTTGTCTCTATGGTTCGTTTCCTCTTCAAGTAGCCCTAAGCAGAGACTGGCGAAAAGCATTTTCATTGAAAGGGTTGCCACCTTCCAAAAATTACGAGTTTCCGAACTACCAGCAAATATTTTTTCACCCAATCTTGATGATACATGGTCGTAATGATCAGTACAGAATTCCCACTTGGCTCACCAAATTTTGTTCTTCTAGGTTGAAGCGTTCGTTTACAGTAGCAGTTTTTATTTTTAGGTTTTACTCTGTTTTTTTATATACCGATCGATGAATTTGGAACTCTAAATCCAACATGGTTTGTAGTAGCTCTTTGAAACTTGACAAAATAAAGTAGTTCTCAGTTTTGTCTCTATGGTTTGTTTTCTTTTAAGTAGCCCTAATCAGAGACTGTCGAAAAGCACTTTGATTGAAAGGGGTTACCAAGCTTCCAAGATATAAGGAGTTTCCGAAATACCAGCAAATATTTTTTCACCCAATCGTGATGATACTTGGTGGTAATGATCACCACACAAATCCCACTTGGCTCACCAAATTTTGTGCTTCTAGGTTGAAGCGTTCGTTTACAATAGCAGTTTTTATTTTTAGGTTTCACTCTGTTCTCTCCTATATAGATAGATGAATTTGGAACTCCAAATCCAACATGGTTTGTTGTAGCTCTCTGAAACTTGACAAAATAAAGTTATTCTCAGTTTTGTCTCTTTGGTTTGTTTTCTCTTCAAGTAGACCTAAGCAGAGACTGTGGAAAAGCACTTTCATTGAAAGGGGTTACCAAGCTTCCAAGAAATTACGAGTTTCCGAAATACCAGCAAATATTTTGTCACCCAATCTTGATGATACATAGTGGTAATGATCAGTACACAATCCCACTTGGCTCTCAAATTTTGTTCTTCTAGTTTGACGCGTTATTTACAGTAGCAGTTTTTATTTTTAGGTTTGTCTCTGTTCTCTTATATACAGATCGATGAATTTGGAACTCTAATTCCAACATGGTTTGTGGTAGCTATTTGAAAATTTAAAAATAAAGTAGTTATCAGTTTTGTCTCTAAGTTTTGTTTCCTTTTCAAGTAGCCCTAGGCACAGACTGTTGTAAAGCACTTTCATTGAAATGGGTTGCCAAGCTTCCAGAAATTACCAGTTTTCGAATTACCAGCAAATATTTTTACACCCAATCTTGATGATACATGGTCGTAATGATCAGTACACAAATCCCACTAGGCTCACCAAATTTTGTTCTTCTAGGTTGAAGCATTCGTTTACAGTAGCAGTCTTTATTTTTAGGTTCCACTCTGTTCTCTCCTATATATATAGATGAATTTGGAACTCTAAATCCAACATTGTTTGTAGTAGCTCCTTGAAACTTGACAAAATAAAGTAGTTCTCAGTTTTTTCTCTATGGTTTGCTTCCTCTTAAAGTAGCCCTATGCAGAGACTGTGGAAAAGCACATTCATTGAAAGGGGTTGCCAAGATTCAAAGAAATTATTAGTTTCCGAAATACCAGCAAATATTTTTTCGCCCAATCTTGATGATACTTGGAGCTAATAATCAGTACACAAATCCCACTTGGCTCACCAAATTTTATTCTTCTATGTTGAAGAGTTCGTTCACAGTTGCAGGTTTTATTTTTAGGTTTCACTCTGTTCTCTCCTATATACATAGATGAATTTGGAACTCTAAATGCAACATGGCTTGTAGCAGCACTTTGAAACTTGACAAAATAAAGTAGTTCTCAGTTTTGTCTCTATGGTTTGTTTATTCTTCAAGTAGCCCTACTCGGAGACTGGTGGGAATCACTTTCATTGAAAGAGGTTGGCAAGCGTCCAAGAATCTACGAGTTTCCGAAATACCAGCAAACATTTTTTCGCCCAATCTTGATGATACTTGGTGGTAATAATCAGTACACAGATACCACTTGGCTCACCAAATTTGTTCTTTAAAGTTGAAGCGTTCGTTTACAATAGCAGTTTTTATTTTTAGGTTTCACTCTGTTCTCTCCTATATAGATAGATTAATTTGGAACTCTAAATGCAACATGGTTTGTAGTAGCTCTTTGAAACTTGACAAAATAAAGTAGTTCTCAGTTTTGTCTCTATGGTTTCTTTCCTCTTCAATAAGACCTAATCAGAGACTGTCGAAAAGCTTCCAAGATATAACGATTTTCCGAAATACCAGCAAATATTTTTCACCCAATCGTGATGATACTTGGTGGTAATGATCACCACACAAATCCCACTTGGCTTACCAAATTTTGTGCTTCTAGGTTAAAGCGTTTGTTTACAATAGCAGTTTTTATTTTTAGGTTTCACTCTGTTCTCTCCTATATAGATAGATGAATTTGGAACTCCAGATCAAACATGGTTTGTAGTAGCTCTTTGAAACTTGACAAAATAAAGTTATTCTCAGTTTTGTCTCTATGGTTTGTTTTCTCTTCAAGTAACCCTAAGCAGAGACTGTGGCAAAGCACTTTCATTGAAAGGGGTTACCAAGCTTCCAAGAAATTACGAGTTTCTGAAATACCAGCAAATATGTTCTCACCAAGACTTGATGATACATGGTGGTAATGATCAGTAAAAAAATCCCACTTGGCTCACCAAATTTGTTCTTCTAGGTTGAAGCATTATTTACAGTAGCAGTTTTTATTATTAGGTCTCACTCTGTTCTCTCCTATACAGATAGATGAATTTGGAACTCTAAATCCAACATGGTTTGTAGTAGCTCTATGAAACTTGACAAAATAAAGTAGTTCTCAGTTTTGTCTCTATGGTTGTTTTTTCTTCAAGTAGCCCTAATCAGAGACTAGCTAAAAGCACTTTCATTGAAAGGTGTTGGCAATCGTCCAAGAATCTAAGAGTTTCCAAAATACCAGCAAATATTTCTTCACCCAATCTTGATGATACTTGGTGGTAATAATCAGTACACAAATCCCACTTGGCTCACCAAATTTTGTTCTTCTAGGTTGAAGCGTTCGTTTACAGTAGCAGTTTTTATTTTAGGTTTCACTCTCTTGTCTCCTATATAGATAGATGAATTTGGAACTCTAAATCCAACATGGTTTGTAGTATTTGTTTGAAACTTGACAAAATAAAGTAGCTCTTAGTTTTCTCTCTATGGTTTGTTTCCTCTTCAAGTAGGCCTATGCAGAGACTGTGGAAAAGCACTTTCATTGAAAGGGGTTGCCAAGCTTCCAAGAAATGACGAGTTACCGAAATACCAGTAAATATTTTTTCACCCAATCTTGATGATATTGATGGTAGTGATCACCACACAAATCCCACTAGGCTCACCATATTTTGTTTTTCTAGGTTGAAGCGTTTGGTTTCTATAGCAGTTTTTATTTTAGGTTTCACTCTATTGTCTCCTTTATATATAGATGAATTTGGAACTCTAAATCCAACATGGTTTGTAGTAGCTCTTAGAATCTTGAAAAAATAAAGTAGTTCTCAGTTTTGTCTCTATGGTTTGTTTCCTCTTCAAGTAGCCCTAAGCAGAGACTGGCGAAAAGCACTTTCATTGAAAGGGGTTGGCAAGCATCGTAGAATCTACGAGTTTCCTAAATACCAGGAAATATTTCTTCACCCAATCTTGATCTAACTTGTGGTAATGATAAGTATACCAATCCCACTTCGATCACCAATTTTTTTCTGGTAGGTTGAAGTGTTCGTTTACAGTAGCAGTTTTTAATTTTAGGTATCTCTATGTTCTCTGCTATATAGGTAGACGAATTTGGAACTCTAAATCCAATATGGTGTGTAGTAGCTCTTTGAATCTTGACAAAATAAAGTAGTTCACTGTTTTCTCTCTATGGTTTGTTTCCTCTTCAATTAGCCCTAAGCATAGACAGGTGAAAAGCACTTTCATTAAAAGGAGATGTGAGGCTTCCAAGAAATTACGGTTTCCGAAATACCAGCAAATATTTTTTCACCCAATATTGATGATACTTGGTGGTAATGATCAGTACACAAATCCCACTTGGCTCATCAAATTTTGTTCTTCTAGCTTGAAGCGATCGATTACAATAGCATTTTTTATTTTTAGGTTTTACTCTGTTCTCTCCTATATAGATAGATGAATTTGGAACTCTAAATCCAACATGGTTTGTAGTAGCTCTTTGAAACTGACAAAATAAAGTAGTTCTCAGTTGTCTATCTACGTTTTTTTCCTCTTCAAGTATCTCTAATCAGAGACTGTGAAAAACCACTTTCATTGAAAGGGGTTGCCAGGCTTCCAAGAAATTACGAGTTTCCGAAATACCAGCAAATATTTTTTCACCCAATCTTGATGATACTTGATTTTAGTGATCAGTACACAAATGCCACTTGGCTCACCAAATTTTGTATTTCTAGGTTGAAGCGTTTTTCACAGTAGCATTTTTTAATTTTAGGTTACACTCTGTTCACTCTGATACAGATAGATGAATTTGGAACTCTAAATCCAACATGGTTTGTAGTAGCTCTTTGAACTTGACAAAATAAAGTATTTCTCAGTTTTCTCTCTATGCTTTGTTTCCCCTAAAAGTAGCCCTCCTATGCATAGACTGTGGAAAAGCACTTTCAATGAAAGGGGTTGCCAAACTTCCAAGAAATTACGAGTTTCCGAAATACCAGCAAATATTTTTTCACCCAAACTTGATGATACTTGATGTTAGTGATCAGTACACAAATCCCACTTGGCTCACCAAATTTTGTTCTTCTAGGTTGAAGCGTTCGTTTACAGTAGCAGTTGCTAAATTTAGGTTTCACTCAATTCTCTCCTATATATATATAGATGAATTTGGATCTCTAAATCCAACATGGTTTGTAGTAGCTCTTTGAAACTTGACAAAATAAATTAGTTCTCCTTTTTGTCTCTATGGTTTGTTTCCTCTTCAAGTAGCCCTATGCAGAAACTGTGGAAGAGCACTTTCATTGAAAGGGGTTGCCAAGCTTCCAAGAAATTATGATTTTGCGAAATACCAACAAATACTTTCACCCAATCTTGATGATACTTGATGATAATGATCAGTACACAAATCCCACTTGGCTCACCAAATTTTGCTATTCTACGTTGAAGCATTCGTTTTCAGTAGCAGTTTTTATTTTTAGGTTTCACTCTGTTCTCTCCTATATAAATAGATGAATTTGGAACTCTAAATCCAACATGGTTTGTAGTATCTCTTTGAAACTTGACAAAATATAGTAGTTCTCATTTTTGTCTCTAAGGTTTGTTTCCTCTTCAAGTAGCCCAAGTCACAGACTGTGGAAAAGCACTTTCATTGAAAGGGGTTGCGAAGATTACAAAAATTTAGGAGTTTCCGAAATACCAGCAAATATTTTTTCACCCAATCTTGATGATACTTGGTGGTAATGATCAGTATACAAATCCCACTTGGCTCACCAAATTTTGTTCTTCTAGGTGGAAGCGTTCGTTTACAGTAGCAGTTTTTATTCTTCGGTTTCACTCCGTTCTCCCCTATATAGATAGAAGAATGTGGAAATGTAAATCCAACATGGTTTGTACTAGCTCTTTGAAAGTTGACAATATAAAGTAGTTCTCAGTTTTGTATCTATGGTTTGTTTTCTTTTCATGTAGCCCTACGCAGAGACTGTGGAAAAGCACTTTCATAGAAAGGTGTTGCCAAGCTTCCAAGAAATTACGAGTTACCAAAATACCAGCAAATATTTTTTCACCCAATCTTGATGATACTTGGTGGTAATGATCAGTACACAAATCCCACTTGGCTCACCAAATTTTGTTCTTCTAGGTTGAAGCATTCGTTCACAGTTGCAGTTTTTATTTTTAGGTTTCACTCTGTTCTCTCCTATATAGATAGATGAATTTGGAACTCTAAATCCAACATGGTTTGTAGTAGCTCTTTGAAACATGACAAAATATAGTAGTTCTCTGTTTTGTCTCTATGGTTTGTTCTTCTTCAAGTAGCCCTAAGAAGAGACTGGGAAAAAGTCCTTTCATTGAAAGGGGTTGCCTAGCTTCCAAGAATTTAGGAGTTTACGAATATCAGCAAATATTTTTTCACCCAATCTTGATGATACTTGGTGGCAATGATGAGTACACAAATCCCATTTGGATCATCAAATTTTGTGCTTCTATGTTGAAGCGTTCGTTTACAGTAGCAGTTAATAATTTAGGTTTCCCTCTGTTCTCTCCTATATAGATAGATGAATTTGGAACTCCAAATCAAACATGGTTTGTGGTAGCTCTTTGAAACTTGACAAAATAAAGTAGTTCTCAGTTTTGTCTCTATGGTTTGCTTCCTCTTCACGTAGCCTTATGCAGAGACTGTGGAAAAGCACTTTCATTGAAAGGGGTTGCCTATCTTCAAAGAAATTACGAGTTTCCGAAAAACAAGCAAATATTTTTTCACCCAATCTTGATGATACTTGGTGGTAATGATCAGTACACAAATCCCACTTGGCTCACCAAATTTTGTTCTTCTAGGTTGAAGCGTTCGTTTACAGTAGCAGTTTTTATTTTTAGGTTTCACTCTGTTCTCTCCTATATAGGTAGATGAATTTGGAACTCTAAATCCAACATGGTTTGTAGTAGCTCTTTGAAACTTGACAAAATATAGTAGTTCTCAGTTTTTTCTGTATGGTTTGTTTCCTCTTCAAGTAGCCCAAAGCAGAGACTGGCGAAAAGAACGATCATTGAAAGGGGTTGCCAAACTTCCAAGAAATTACGAGTTTCCGAAATACCAGAATATATTTTTTCACGCAATCTTGATGATACTTGGTGGTAATGATCAGTACACAAATCCCACTTGGCTCACCAAATTTTGTTCTTTTAGGGTGAAGTGTTCGCTTACAGTGGCAGTTTTTATTTTTCGGTTTCACTCTGTTCTCTCCTATATAAATAGATGAATTTGGAACTCTAAATCCAACATGGTTTGCAGTAGCTCTTTGAAACTTGACAAAATAAAGTAGTTCTCAGTTTTTTCTCTATGGTTTGTTTCCTCTTCAAGTAGCCCTAATCAGAGACTGGCGAAAAGCCCTTTAATTGAAAGGGCTTGGCAAGCGTCCAAGAATCTACAAGTTTCCGAATTACCAACAAATATTTTTTTGCCCAATCTTGATGATACTTGGTGGTAATGATCAGTACACAAATCCGACTTGGCTCACCATATTTTGTTCTTCTAGGTGGAAGCGTTCGTTTACAGTAGCAGTTTTTATTGTTCGGTTTTACTCTGTTCTCTTCTATATAGATAGAAGAATGTGGAAATGTATATCCAACATCGTTTGTAGCAGCTCTTTGAAACTTGACAAAATAAAGTATTTCTCAGTTTTGTATCTATGGTTTGTTTTCTTTTCATGTAGCCCTACGCAGAGACTGTGGAAAAGCACTTTCATAGAAAGTTGTTGCCAAGCTTCCAATTAATTACGAGTTACCGAAATACCAGCAAATATTTTTTCACCCAATCTTGATGATACTTGGTGGTAATGATCAGTACACAAATCCCAATTGGCTCACCAAATTTTGTTCTTCTAGGTTGAAGCGTTCCTTTACAGTAGCAGTTTTTATTTTTAGGTTTCACTCTGTTCTCTCCTATATAGGTAGATGAATTTGGAACTCTAAATCCAACATGGTTTGTAGTAGCTCTTTGAAACTTGACAAAATAAAGTAGTTCTCAGTTTTTTCTGTATGGTTTGTTTCCTCTTCAAGTAGCCCAAAGCAGAGACTGGCGAAAAGCACGATCATTGAAAGGGGTTGCCAAACTTCCAAGAAATTACGAGTTTCCGAAATACCAGCATATATTTTTTCACGCAATCTTGATGATACTTGGTGGTAATGATCAGTACACAAATCCCACTTGGCTCACCAAATTTTGTTCTTCTAGGTTGAAGCGTTCGCTTACAGTGGCAGTTTTTATTTTTCAGTTTCACTCTGTTCTCTCCTATATAAATAGATGAATTTGGAACTCTAAATCCAACATGGTTTGCAGTAGCTCTTTGAAACTTGACAAAATAAAGTAGTTCTCAGTTTTTTCTCTATGGTTTGTTTCCTCTTCAAGTAGCCCTAATCAGAGACTGGCGAAAAGCCCTTTCATTGAAAGGGCTTGGCAAGCGTCCAAGAATCTACAAGTTTCCGAATTACCAACAAATATTTTTTTGCCCAATCTTGATGATACTTGGTGGTAAGGATCAGTACACAAATCCGACTTGGCTCACCATATTTTGTTCTTCTAGGTGGAAGCGTTCGTTTACAGTAGCAGTTTTTAATTTTAGGTTTCACTCTGTTCTCTCCTATATAGATAGAAGAATGTGGAAATGTAAATCCAACATGGATTGTAGCAGCTTTTTGAAACTTGACAAAATAAAGTATTTCTCAGTTTTGTATCTATGGTTTGTTTTCTTTTCATGTAGCCCTACGCAGAGACTGTGGAAAAGCACTTTCATAGAAAGTTGTTGCCAAGCTTCCAATTAATTACGAGTTACCGAAATACCAGCAAATATTTTTTCACCCAATCTTGATGATACTTGGTGGTAATGATCAGTACACAAATCCCAATTGGCTCACCAAATTTTGTTCTTCTAGGTTGAAGCGTTCCTTTACAGTAGCAGTTTTTATTTTTAGGTTTCACTCTGTTCTCTCCTATATAGATAGATGAATTTGGAACTCTAAATCCAACATGGTTTGTAGTAGCTGTTTGAAACTTGAGAAAATAAATTTGTTCTCAGTTTTGTCTCTATGGTTTGCTTCCTCTTAACGTAGCCCTATGCAGAGACTGTGGAAAAGCACTTTCATTTAAAGAGGTTGCCTAGCTTCAAAGAATTTACTAGTTTCCGAAATACCCGCAAATATTTTTTCACCCAATCTTGATGATATTTGGTGATAATGATCAGTACACAAATCCCACTTGGCTCACCAAATTTTGTTCTCTAGGTTGAAGCGTTCGTTTACCATAGCAGTTTTTATTTTTAGGTTTCACTATGTTCTCTCCTATATAGATAGATGAATTTGGAACTCTAAATCCAACATAGTTTGTAGTAGCTCTTTGAAACTTGACAAAATAAAGTAGTTCTCAGTAATGTCTCTATCCTTTGTTTACTCTTCACGTAGCCCAAATCTGAGACTGGCGAAAAGCAATTTCATTGAAAGGGGTTGACAAGCGTCCAAGAATCTACTAGTTTCCGAAATACCAGCAAATATTTTTTCGCCCAAACGTGATGATACTTATTGGTAATAATCAGTACACAAATCCCACTTGGCTCAACAAATTTTGTTCTTTTAGGTTGAAGCGTTCGTTTACAGTAGCAGTTTTTATTGTTAGGTTTCACTCTGTTCTCTGCTATATAGATAGATGAATTTGGAACTCTAAATCCAACATGGTTTGTAGTAGCTCTTTGAAACTTGACAAAATAAGGTAGTTCTCAGTTTTTTCTCTATGGTTTGTTTCCTCTTCAATGAGCCCTAATCAGAGACTGTCGAAAAGCACTTTCATTGAAAGTGGTTGTAAGCGTCCTAGAATCTACGAGTTTCTGAAATACCAGAAATATTTTTTCAACCAATCCTGATCATACTTGGTGGTAATGATCAGTACACAAATCCCACTTGGCTCAATAATTTTGTGCTCGTATGTTGAAGCATTCGTTTACAGTAGCAGTTAATAATTTAGGTTTCCCTCTGTTCTCTCCTATACAGATAGATGAATTTGGAACTCCAAATCAAACATGGTTTGTAGTAGCTCTTTGAAACTTGACAAAATAAAGTAGTTCTCAGGTTTTTCTCTATGGACTCTATCCTCTTCAAGTAGCCCTAAGCAGAGACTGTGGAAAAGCACTTTCATTGAAAGTGGATGCCAAGCTTCCAAGAAATTATGAGTTTCCGAAATACCGGCAAATATTTTTTCATCCAATCTTGATGATACTTGATGGTAGTTATCAGTACACAAATCCCAATTGGCTCACCAAATTTTGTTCTTCTAGATTGAAGCGTTCGTTTACACTAGCAGTTTTTATTTTAAGATTTCATTCTGTTCTCTCCTATATAGAGAGATGAATTTGGAACACTAAATCCAGCATGGTTTGTAGTAGCTCTTTGAAACTTGACAAAATAATTTCGTTCTCAGTTTTGTCTCAATGGTTTGCTTCCTCTTCACGTAGCCCTATGCAGAGACTGTGGAAAAGCACTTTCATTGAAAGGGGTTGCCAGGCTTCAAAAAAATTACGAGTTTCCGAAATACAGGAAAATATTTTTTCACCCAATCTTGATGATACTTGGTGGTAATATTCAGTTCACAAATCCCACTTGGCTCACCAAATTTTGTTCTTCTAGGTTGAAGCATTCGTTCACAGTTGCAGTTTTTATTTTTAGGTTTTACTCTGCTCTATCCTATATAGATAGATGAATTTGGAACTCTAAAATCCAACATGGTTTGTAGTAGCTCAATGAAACATGACAAAATAAAGTAGTTCTCAGTTTTGTCTCTACGGTTTGTTTCCTCTTCAAGTAGCCCTAAGAAGAGACTAGCGAAAAGTACTTTCATTGAAAGGGGTTGCCAAGCTTCCAAGAAATTACGAATTTACGAATACCAGCAAATATTTTTTCACGCAATCTTGATGATACTTGGTGGCAATGATGAGTACACAAATGCCATTGGGCTCATCAAGTTTTGTGCTTCTATGTTGAAGTGTTCGTTTACAGTAGCAGTTAATAATTTAGGGTTCCCTCTGTACTCTCCTATATAGATAGATGAATTTGGAACTCCAAATCAAACATGGTTTGTTGTAGCTCTTTGAAACTTGACAAAATAAAGTAGTTCTCTGTTTTTTCTCTATGGATTCTATCCTCTTCAAGTAGCCCTAAGCAGAGACTGTGTAAAAGCACTTTCATTGAAAGGGGTTGCATAGCTTGAAAGAAATTACGAGTTTCTGAAATACCAGCAAATATTTTTTCACCCAATCTTGATGATACTTGGTGGTAATGATCAGTACACAAATCCCACTTGGCACACCAAATTTCGTTCCTCTTGGTTGAAGAGTTCATTTACAGTGGCAGTTTTTATTTTTCGGTTTCACTCTGTTCTCCCGTATACAGATAGATGAATTTGGAACTCTAAATCCAACATGGTTTGTAGTATCTCTTTGAAACTTGACAACATAAATTCGTTCTCAGTTTTGTCTCTATGGTTTGCTTCCTCTTCACGTAGCCCTAAGCAGAGACTGGGGAAAAGCACTTTCATTGAAAGGGGTTGCCAAGCTTCCAAGAAATTATAAGTTTCCGAATTACCAGCAAATATTTTTTCACCCAATCTTGATGATACTTGATGGTAGAGATCAGTGCACAAATTCTTCTTGGCTCAACAAATTTTGTTCTTCGAGGTTGAAGCGTTCATTTAAAGTAGCAGTTTTTATTTTTTGGTTTCACTCTGTTCTCTCCTATATACATAGATGATTTTGGAACTCTGAATCCACCATGGTTTGTAGTAGCTCATTGAAAAGTGACAAAATAAATTAGTTCTCAGTTTTGTCTCTATTGTTTGCTTCCAGTAGCAGTTTTTAGTTTTAGGTTTCACTCTGTCTCTCATATATAGATAGATGAATTTGGAACTCTAAATCCAACATCGTTTGCATTAGCACTTTGAAACCTGACAAAAGAAAGTAGTTCTCAGTTTTGTCTCTATGGTTTGTTTCCTCTTCAAGGAGCCGTAAGCAGAGACTGGCAAAAAGCACTTTCATTGAAAGGGGTTGCCAATCTTCCAAGAAATTACGAGTTTCCGAAATACCAGCAAATATTTTTTCACCCAAACTTGATGATTCTTGATGGTAATGATCAGTACACAAATCCCACTTGGCTCACCAAATTTTGTTCTTCTAGGTTGAAGCGTTCATTTACCGTAGCAGTTTTTATTGTTAGGGTTCACTCTGTTCTCTCCAATATAGATAGATGAATGTGGAACTCTAAATCCAACATGGTTTGTAGTAGCTCTTTGAATCATGACAAAAGAAAGTAGTTCTCAGTTTTGTCTCTATGGTTTGTTTCCTCTTCAAGGAGCCGTAAGCAGAGACTGGCAAAAAGCACTTTCATTGAAAGGGGTTGGCAAGCGTCCAAGAATCTACGAGTTCCGTAATGCCAGCAAATATTTTTTCGCCCAAACTTGATGATAATTTGTGGCAATGGTCAGTACACAATCCCACTTGGCTCACCAAATTTTGTTCTTCTAGGTTGTAGTGTACGTTTACAGTAGCAGTTTTTATTTTTAGGTTTCTCTCTCTCTCTTATATATAGATAGATGAATTTGGAAGTCTAAATCCATCATGGTTTGTAGTAGCTCTTTGAAACTTGACAAAATAAAGTAGTTCTCAGTTTTGTCTCTATGGTTTGTTTCCTCTTCAAGTAGCCCTAATCAGAGACTGGCGAAAAGCACTTTCATTGAAAGGGGTTCGCAAGTGTCAAGAATCTACGAGTTTCCAAAATACCAGCAAATATTTTTTCGCCCAATCTTGATGATATTGGTGGTAATGATCAGTATACAAATCCCACTTGGCTCACCAAATTTTGTTCTTCTAGATTGTAGCGTATGTTTACGGTAGCAGTTTGTATTTTTAGGTTCTCTCTCTTCTCTCCTTTATAGATAGATGAATTTGGAAGTCTAAATCCAACATGGTTTCTAGTAGCTCTTTGAAACTTGAAAAAATAAAGTAGTTCTCAGTTTTGTATCTATGGTTTGTTTCCTCTTCAAGTAGCCCTAGGCCCAGACTGTCGTAGAGCACTTTCATTGAAAGGTGTTTCCAAGCTTCCAAGAATCTGCCAGTTACCGACATAGGAGCAAATAGTTTTTCACCCAATCTTGAGGATACTTGGTGGTAATGATCAGTGCACAAATCTCACGTGGCTCACCAAATTTTCTTCTTCTAGGTTGAAGAATTCGTTCACAGTTGCAATTTAAATTTTAAGGTTTCATTCTGTTCTCTCCTAGATAGATGAATTTGGAACTCTAAATCCATCATGGTTTGTAGTAGCTCTATGAAACTTGGCAAAATAATGTAGTTCTCAGTTTTGTCTCTATGGTTTGTTTCCTCTTCAAGTAGCCCTAAGCAGAGACTGGCGAAAATCACTTTCATTGAAAGGGGTTGCCAATTTTCCAAGAAATTAGCATTTCCGAAATACCAGCAAATATTTTTTCACCCAATCTTGATGATACTTGGTGGTAATGATCAGTACAAAAATCCCACTTGGCTCATCAAATTTTGTGCTTCTAGGTTGAAGCGTTCGTTTACAGTAGCACTTTTTTTTTAGGTTTCACTCTGTTCACTCCTATGTAGATAGATGAATTTGGAACTCCAAATCAAACATGATTTGTAGTAGCTATTTGAAACTTGACAAAATAAAGTAGTTCTCACTTATTTACCAATGGATTCTATCCTTTTCAAGTAACCCTAAGCAGAGACTGTGGAAAAGCACTTTCATTGGACGTTGTTGCCAAGCTTCCAAGAAATTATGAGGTACCGAAATACCAGAAAATATTTTTTCACCCAATATTGATAATACTAGGTTGTAATGATCAGTAAACAAATCCCACTTGGCTCACCAAATTTTGTTCTTCTAGGTTGAAGCATTCGTTCATAGTTGCAGTTTTTATTTTTAGGTTTCACTCTGTTCTCTCCTATATAAATAGATGAATTTGGAACTCTAAATCCAGCATGGTCTGTAGTAGCTCAATGAAACATGAAAAAATAAAGTAGTTCTCAGTTTTGTCTCTATGGTTTGTTTCCTCTTCAAGTAGCCCTAAGCAGAGACTGGTGAAAAGTACTTTCATTGAACGGGGTTGCCAAGCTTCCAAGAAATCACAAGTTTACAAATACCAGCAAGTATTTTTTCACCCAATCTTGATGATACTTGGTGGTAATGATCAGTACACAAATCCCACATGGCTCATCAAATTTTGTGCTTCTATGTTGAAGAGTTCCTTTACAGTAGCAGTTTTTTGTTAGGTTTCACTCTGTTCTCTCCTATATAGATAGATGAATGTGGAACTCTAAATCCAACATGGTTTTTAGAAGCTCTTTGAAACTTGACAAAATAAAGTAGTTCTCAGTTTTGTCTCTATGTTTTGTTTCCTCTTCAATTAGCCCTAATGAGAGACTGTCGAAAAGCACTTTCATTGAAAGGGGTTCGAAGCGTCCCAGAATCTACAAGTTTCCGAAATAACAGTAAATACATTTTCACCCAATCTTTATCATACTTGGTGGTAATGATCACTACACAAATCCCACTTGGCTAACCAAATTTTGTTCTTCTAGTTTGAGGCGTTTGTTTACAGTAGCAGTTTTTATTGTTAGCTTTCACTCTGTCCTCTCTTATATAAATAGATGAATTTGGAACTCAAAGTCCAACATGGTTTGTAGTAGCTCTTTGAAACTTGACAATATAAGGTAGTTCTCAGTTTTATCTCTATGCTTTGTTTACTCTTCAAGTAGCCCTAATCAGAGACTGGCGAAAAGCACTTTCATTGAAAGGGGTTGGCAAGCGTCCAAGAATCAACGAGTTTCCGTAATAATAGCAAATATTTTTTCGCCCAATCTTGATGATACTAGGTGGAAATGATCAGTACACAAATCTCACTTGGCTCACCAAATTTTGTTCTTCTAAGTTGTAGCATTGTTTCACAGTTGCAGTTTTATTTTTTAGGTTTCACTCTGTTCTCTCCTAGATAGATAGATGAATTTGGAACTCTAAATCCATCATGGTTTGTATTAGCTCTATGAAACTTGACAAAATAATGTAGTCCTCAGTTTTGTCTCTATGATTTGTTTCCTCTTCAATAGCCCTAAGCAGAGACTGTGGAAAAGCACATTCATTGAAAGGGGTTGAGAAGCTTCAAAGAAATTACGCATTTCCAAAATACCAGCAAATATTTTTTCACCCAATCTTGATGATACTTGGTGGTAATGATCAGTACGCAAATCCCACTTGGCTCATCAAATTTTGTGCATCTAGGTTGAAGCGTTCGTTTACAGTAGCAATTTTTTTTTAGGTTTCACTCTGTTCTCTCCTATATAGATAGATGAATTTGGAACTCCAAATCCAACACGATTTGTAGTAAGTCTTTGAAACTTGACAAAATAAAGTAGTTCTCAGTTTTTTCTCTATGGATTCTATCCTTTTCAAGTAACCCTAAGCAGAGACTGTGGTAAAGCACATTCATTGAACGTTTTTGCCAAACTTCCAGAAATTACGAGTTTACGAATACCAGCAAATATTTTTTCACCCAATATTGATGATACTTGGTGGTAATGATCAGTACACAAATCCCACTTGGCTCATCAAATTTTGTGATTCTATGTTGAAGCGTTCCTTTACAGTAGCAGTTTATAATTTAGGTTTCCCTCTGTTCTCTCCTATATAGATAGATGAATTTGGAACTCCAAATCTAACATGGTTTGTAGTAGCGCTTTGAAACTTGACATAATAAAGAAGTTCTCAGTTTTGTCTCTTAGTTTGTTTCCTCTTCAATTAGCCCTAATCAGAGACTGTCGAAAAGCACTTTCATTGAAAAGGGTTGTACGCGTCCTAGAATCAACGAGTTTCCGAGATACGAGCAAATATTTTTTCACCCAAGCTTGATCATACTTGCTGGTAGTGATCAGTATTCAAATCCCACTTGGCTCAACAAATTTTTTTCTTCTAGGTTGAAGAGTTCGTTTACAGTAGCAGTTTTTATTTTTAGGTTTCACTCTCTTCTCTCCTATATAGATAGATGAATTTGGAACTCTAAATCCAACATGGTTTGTAGTAGCTCTTTGAAACTTCACAAAATAAATTAGTTCTCAGTTTGGTCTCTATGGTTTGCTTCCACTTCACGTAGCCCTATGCAGAGACTGTGGAAAGGCACTTTCATTGAAATTGGTTGCCAAGCTTCAAAGAAATTACAAGTTTCCGAAATACCAGCAAATATTTTTTCACCCAATATTGATGAAACTTGGTGGTAATGATCAATACAAAAATCCCACTTGGCTCACTAAATTTTGTTCTTCTGGTTGAAGCGTTCTTTTACAGTAGCAGATTTTTGTTAGGTTTCACTCTGTTCTCGCCTATATAGATAGATGAATGTGGAACTCTAAATCCAAAATGGTTTGTAGTAGCTCTTTGAAACATGACAAATAAAGTAGTTATCGGTTTTGTCTCTATGGTTTGCTTTCTCTTCAAGTAGCCCTATGCAGTGACTGTGGAAAAGCACTTTCATTGTAAGGGGTTGCCAAGCATCAAACAAATTACGAGTTTCCGAAATACCAGCAATTATGTTTCCTCCCAATCTTGAGGATACTTGGTGGTAATGATCAGTACACAAATCCCACTTGGCTCACCAAATTTTGTTCTCCTAGGTTGAAGCCTTCGTTTACAGTAGCAGTTTTTATTTTTAGGTTTCACACTCTTCTCTCCTATATAAATAGTTAAATTTGGAACTCTAAATCAAACATGGTTTGTAGTAGCTCTTTGAAACTTGAGAAAATAAAGTAGTTCTCAGTTTTGTCTCTATGGTTCGTTTCCTCTTCAAGTAGCCCTATTTAGAGACTGGCGAAAAGCACTTTCATTGAAAGGGGTTGGTAAGCGTCCAAGAACCTACGAGTTTCCGAAATACCAGCAAATATTTTTTCGCCTAATCTTGATGATAGTTGGTGGTAATGATCAGTATACAAATCCCACTAAGCTCACCAAATTTTTTTCTTCTAGGTTGAAGCGTTCGTTTACAATAGCAGTTTATATTTTTAGGTTTCAGTCTGTTCTCTCCTATATAGATAGATGAATTTGGAACTCTAAATCCAACATGGTTTGTAGTAGCTCTGTGAAACTTGACAAAATAAAGTAATTCCCAGTTGTGTCTTTATGATTTGTTTCCTCTGCAAGTAGCCCTAAGCTGAGACTGGCAAAAAGCACTTTCATTGAAAGGAGTTGCCAAGATTCCAAGAAATTACGAGTTTCCGAAATACCAGCAAATATTTCTTCACCTAATCTTTATAATACTTGGTGGTAATGATCAGTACACAAATCCCACTTGGCTTATCAAATTTTGTGCTTCTATGTTGACGCGGTCGTTTACAGTAGCAGTTTATATTTTTAGGTTTCCCTCTGTTCTCGCCTATATAGATAGATGAATTTGGAACTCCAAATCAAACATGGTTTGTAGTAGCTCTTTGAAACTTGAAAAAATAAAGTAGTTCTCAGTTTTTTCTCTATGGATTCTATCTTCTTCCAGTAGCCCTAAGCAGAGACTGTGGAAAAGCACTTTAATTGAAAGGGGTTGCCAAGCTTCCAAGAAATTATGAGTTTCCGAAATACGAGCAAATATTTTTACACTCAATCTTGATGATACTTGATGGTAGTGATCAGTACACAAATCCCACTTGGCTCACCAAATTTTGTTCTTCTAGGTTGAAGCGTTCGTTTACAGTAGCAGTTTTTATTTTGAGGTTTCACTCTGTTCTCTCCTATATATATATAGATGAATTTGGAACTCTAAATCCAACATGGTTTGTAGTAGCTCTTTGAAACATGACAAAATAAAGTAGTTCTCAGTTTTGTCTCTATGGTTTGTTTACTCTTCACTTAGCCCAAATTGTACACTGGCGAAAAGCACTTTCATTTAAAGGGGTTGACAAGCGTCAAAGAATCTACGAGTTTCCAAAATTCCAGCAAATATTTCTTCGCCCAATCTTGATGATACTTGGTGGTAAAAATTAGTACACAAATCCCACTTGGCTCACCAAATTTTGTTCTTCTAGGTTGAATCGTTCGCTTACAGTAGCAGTTTTTATTTTTAGGATCCACTCTCTTCTCTCCTATATAGATAGATGAATTTGGAACTCTAAATCCAACATGGTTTGTAGTAGCTCTTTGAAACTTGACAAAATAAAGTAGTTCTCAGTTTTGTCTCTATGGTTTGCTTCCTCTTCAAGTAGCCCTATGCAGAGACTGTGGAAAAGCACTTTCATTGAAAGGGGTTGCCAAGATTCAAAGAAATTACGAGTTTCTGAAATACCAGCAAATACTTTTTCACCCAATCTTGATGATACTTGGTGGTAATGATCAGTATACAAATCCCACTTGGCTCATCAAATTTTGTGCTTCTATGTTGAAGCGTTCGTTTACAGTAGCAGTTTATATTTTTAGGTTTCCCTCTGTTCTCTCCTATATAGATACATGAATTTGGAACTCCAAATCAAACATGGTTGTAGTAGCTCTTTGAAACTTGACAAAATAACGTATTTCTCAGTTTTTTCTCTATGGATTCTATCCTCTTCAAGTAGCCCTAAGCAGAGACTGTGGAAAAGCACTTTCATTGAAAGGGCTTGCCACGCTTCCAAGAAATTATGAGTTTCCTAATTACCAGCAAATATTTTTTCCCCCAATCTTGATGATACTTGATGGTAGTGATCAGTACACAAATCGCACTTGGCTCACCAAATTTTGTTCTTCTAGGTTGAAGCGTTCATTTACATTAGCAATTTTTTTTTTTTAGGTTTCACTCTGTTCTCTTCTATATAGATAGATGTATTTGGAACTCTAAATCCAACATGGTTTGTAGTAGCTCTTTGAAACTTGAAAAAATAAAGTAGTTCTCAGTTTTGTCTCTAAGGTTTGTTTCCTCTTCAATTAGCCCTAATCAGAGACTGTCGAAAAGCACTTTCATTGAAAGTGGTTGGAAGCGTCCTAGAATCTAACATTTTCCGAAATACCAGCAAATATTTTTCGCCCAAATTGATGATACTTTGTGGTAATAATCAGGACAAAAATCCCACTTCGCTCACCAAATTTTGTTCTTTAAACTTGACGCGTTCGATTACAGTAGTAGTTTTTATTTTTAGGATTCACTCTCTTCTCTCCTATATAGATACATGAATTTGGAACTCTAATTCCAACATGGTTTGTAGTAGCTCTTTGAAACTTGACAAAATAAAGCAATTCTCAGTTTTGTCTCTATGGTTTGTTTCCTCTTCAAGTAGCCCTAATCAGAGAATGTCGAACAGCAGGTTCATTGAAAGGGGTTGCCAAGCTTCAATGAAATTAAGAGTTTCCGAAATACCAGCAAACATTTTTTCACGCAATCTTGATGAAACTTGGTGGTAATGATCACTACAAAAATCTTACTTGGCTCACCAAATTTTGTTCTTTTAGGTTGAAGTTTTTGTTTACAGTTGCATTTTTTTTTGTTGTTGTTGTTAGGTTTCAGTCTGTTCTCTCCTATATAGATAGATGAATTTGGAACTCTAAATCCAACATGGTTTGTAGTAGCTCTTTCAAACTTGACAAAATAAAGTAGTTCTCAGTGTTGTGTCTATGGTTTGTTTCCTCTTCAATTAGCCCTAATCAGAGACTGGAGAAAAGCAGTTTCATTTAAAGGGTTTGGAAGCGTCCTAGAATCTACGAGTTTCCGAGTAACAGGCAAATATTTTTTCACTCAATCTTGATTATACTTGGTGGAAAAGATCAGTACACAAATCCCACATGGCTCACCAAATCTTGTTCTTCTAGGGTGAAGCGTTCGTTAACAGTAGCAGTTTTTATTTTTAGGTTTCATCTGTTCTCTCCTATATAGATAGATGAATTTGGAACTCTAAATCCAACATGGTTTATAGTAGCTCTTTGAAACGTGACAAAATAAAGGAGTTCTCAGTTTTGTCTCTATGGTTTGCTTCCTCTTCAAGTAGCCCTAACCAGAGACTGTGGAAAAGCACTTTCATTGAAAGGGGTTGCCACGCTTCCAAGAAATTACGCGTTTTCGAAATACCAGCAAATATTTTTTCACCCAATCTTGATGACACTTGGTGGTAATCATCAGTACACAAATCCCACATGGCTCACCAAATTTTGATCTTCTAGTTTGAAGCGTTATTTACAGTAGCAGATTTTATTTTTAGGTTTCACTCTCTTCTCTTTTATAGAGATAGATGGATTTGGAAGTCTAAATCCAACATGGTTTGTAGTAGCTCTTTGAAACTAGAAAAAATAAAGTAGTTCTCAGATTTCTCTCAATGGTTTGTTTCCTCGTCAAGTAGCCCTATGCAGAGACTGTGGAAACGCACTTTCATTGAATGGGGTTGCCAAACTTCCAAGAAACTACGACTTTCCAAAATACCAGCAAATATTTTTTCACCCAATCTTGATGATACATGGTCGAAATGATCAGTACACAAATCCCACTTGGCTCACCAAATTTTGTTCTTCAAGGTTGAAGTGTTCGTTTATGGTAGCAATTTTTATTGTTAGGTTTCACTCTGTTCTCTTCTATATAGACAGATGAATGTGGAACTCTAAATCCAACATGGTTTTTTGTAGCTCTTTGAAACTTGACAAAATAAAGTAGTTCTCCGTTTTGTTTCTATGGTTTGTTTACTCTTCAAGTAGCCCTCATCGGAGACTGGCGAAAAGCACTTTCATTGAAAAGGGTTGGCACGCGTCCTAGAATATAGGAGTTTCCGAAATACCAGCAAATATTTTTCGCCCAGTCTTGATCGTACTTGGTGGTAAAAATCAGTACACAAATCCCACTTGGCTCACCAAATTTTGTTATTTTAAGTTGAATCGTTCGCTTATAGTAGCAGTATTTATTTTTAGGATTCACTCTCTTCTCTCCTATATAGATAGATGAATTTGGAACTCTGAATTCAACATGGTTTGTAGTAGCTCTTTGAACCTTGACAAAATAAAGTAGTTCTCAGTTTTGTCTCTATGCTTTGTTTCCTCTTCAATTAGCCCTAATCAAGACTCTAGAAAAGCACTTTCATTTAAAGGGGTTGGAAGCGTTCTAGAATCTACGAGTTTCCAAGATACCAGCAAATATTTTTTCACCAAATCTTGATTATACTTGGTGGTGATGGTCAGTCCACAAATCCCACATGGCTCACCAAATTTTGTTGTTCTAGGGTGAAGCGTTGGTTAACAGAAGAAGTTTTTATTTTTAGGTTTCACTCTCTTCTCTCCTATATTGATAGATGAATTTGGAACTCTAAATCCAACATGGTTTGTAGTAGCTCTTTGAAACATGACAAAATAAAGTAGTTCTCAGTTTTGTCTCTATGGTTTGTTTACTCTTCACGTAGCCCAAATCGGAGACTGGCGAGAAGCACTTTCATAGAAAGGGGTTGACAAGCGCCCAAGAATCTACGAGTTTCTGAAATACCAGCAAATATTTTTTTGCCCAATCTTGATGATACTTGGTGGTAATAATCAGTACAAAAATCCCACTTGGCTCACCAAATTTTGTTCTTTTAGGTTGAAGCATTCGTTTACAGTAGCAGTTTTTATTTTTAGCATTCACTTTCTTCTCTCCTATATAGATAGATGAATTTGGAACTCTAAATCCAACATGGTTTGTAGTAGCTCTTTGAAACTTGACAAAATAAAGTAGTTCTCAGTTTTGTCTCTATGGTTTGTTTCCTCTTCAATTAGCCCTAATCAGAGACTGTCAAAAAGCCCTTTCATTGAAAGTGTTTGGAAGCGTCTTGGAATATACGAATTTCTGAAATACCAGAAATATTTTTTCAACCAATCTTGATCATACTTGGTGGTAATGATCAGTACACAAATCCCACTTGGCTCACCAAATTTTGTTCTTCTAAGTTGAAGAGTTCATTTACAGTAGGAGTTTTTATTTTTAGGTTTCACTCTCTTCTCTCCTCTATATATAGATGAATTTGGAACTCTCAATCCAACATGGTTTGTAGTAGCTCTTTGAAACTTCACAAAATAAATTAGTTGTCAGTTTTTTCTCTATGGTTTGCTTCCACTTCACGTAGCCCTATGCAGAGACTGTGGAAAAGCACTTTAATTGAAAGGGGTTACCAAGCTTCAAAGAAATCACGAGTTTCCGAAATACCAGCAAATATTTTTTCACCCAATCTTGATGAAACTTGGTGGTAATGATCAATACAAAAATCCCACTTGGCTCACTAAATTTTGTTCTTCTAGGTTGAAGCGTTCGTTTACAGTAGCAGTTTTTTTTTGTTAGGTTTCCCTCTGTTCTCTTCTATATAGATAGATGAATGTGGAACTCTAAATCCAACATGGTTTGTAGTAGCTCTTTGAAACTTGAAAAAATAAAGTACTTCTCAATTTCTCTCTATAGTTTGCTTCCTCTTCAAGTAGCCCTATGCAGAGACTGTGGAAAAGCACTTTCATTGAAAGGGGTTGCAAAGCTTCAAACAAATTACGTGTTTCCAAAATACCAGCAATTATTTTTTCACCGAATCTTGAGGATACTTGGTGGTAATGATCAGTACACAAATCCCACTTGGCTCACCAAATTTTGTTCTCCTAGGTTGAAGCGATCGTTTACAGTAGAAGTTTTTATTTTTAGGCTTCACCCTCTTCTGTCCTATATAGATAGATGAATTTGGAACTCCAAATCAAACATGGTTTGTAGTAGCTCTTTGAAACTTGACAAAATAAAGTAGTTCTCAGTTTTTTCTTTATGGATTCTATCTTCTTCAAGTAGCCCTAAGCAGAGACAGTGGAAAAGCACTTTCCTTGAAAGGGGTTGCCAAGCTTCCAAGAAATTATGTGTTTCCGAAATACGAGCAAATAGTTTTTCACCCAATCTTGATGATACTTGATGGTAGTGATCAGTACAGAAATCCCACTTGGCTCACCAAATTTTGTTCATCTAAGTTGAAGCGTTCGTTTACAGTAGCAGTTTTTATTTTGAGGTTTCACTCTTTTCTCTCCTATATAGATAGATGAATTTGGAACTCTAAATCCAACATGGTTTGTAGTAGCTCTTTGAAACATCACAAAATAAAGTAGTTCTCAGTTTTGTCTCTATGGTTTGTTTACTCTTCACGTAGCCCAAATCGGAGTCTGGCGAAAAGCACTTTCATTAAAAGGGGTTGACAAGCATCCAAGAATCTACGAGTTTCCAAAATACCAGATATATTTTTTCAACCAATCTTGATCATACTTGGTGGTAATGATCAGTACACAAATCCCACATGGCTCACCAAATCTTGTTCTTCTAGGGTGAAGCGTTCGTTAACAGTAGCAGTTTTTATTTTTAGGTTTCACTCTGTTCTCTCCTATATAGATTGATGAATTTGAAAGTCTTAATCCAACATTGTTTGTAGTAGCTCTTTGAAACTTGTCAAAATAAGGTAGTTCTCAGTTTTGTCTCTATGGTTTGTTTCCTCTTCAAGTAGCCCTAGGCACAGACTGTGGAAAAGCACTTTCATTGAAAGGGTTTGCCAAGCTTCCAAGAAAATACGAGTTTCCGAAATACCAGCAAATATTTTTTCACCCATCTTGATCATACGTAGTGGTAATGATCAGTACACAAAAACCACTTGGCTCACCAAATTTTTTTCATCTAGTTTGAAGCATTCTTTTACAGTAGCAGATTTTATTTTAAGGTTTCACTCCGTTCTCTCCTATATAGATAGATGAATTTGGAACTCTAAATCCAGCATGGTTTGCAATCGCTCTTTGAAACTTGACAAAATAAAGTAGTTCTCTCTTTTTTCTCTATGTTTTTTTCCTCTTCAAGTAGCCCCAGGCACAGACTGTGGAAAAGCACTTTCATTGAAAGGCTTGCCAAGCTTCCAAAAAATTACAAGTTTCCGAAATACCAGCAAATATTTTTTCACCCAATCTTGATGATACTTGGTGATAATGATCAGTACACAAGTCCCACTTGGCTCACCAAATTTTGTTCCTCTAAGTTGAATCGTTCGTTTACAGTAGCAGATTTTATTTTTAGTTTTCACTCTGTTCTCTCCTATATAGAGAGATCAATTTGGAACTCTAAATCCAACATGGTTTGTAGTAGATCTTTGAACCTTGACAAAATAAGGTAGTTCTCAGTTTTGTCTCTATGCTTTGTTTCCTCTTCAAGTAGTCCTAATCAGAGACTGGCGACAAGAACTTTCATTGAAAGGGGTTGGCAAAAGTGCAAGAATCAATGAGTTTCCGAAATACCAGAAAATATGTTTTCGCCCAATCTTGATGACACTTGGTAGTAATTATCAGTATAAAATCTCACTTGGCTCACCAAATTTAGTTATTCTAGGTTGAAGCGTTCGTTTACAGTAGGAGTTTTTATTTATAGGTTTCACTCTGTTCTCTCCTATATAGATAGATGAATTTGGAACTATAAGTCCAACATGGTTTGTAGTAGCTCTTTGCAACTTGAGAAAATAAGGTAGTTCTCAGTTTGGACTCTATGGTTTCTTTCCTCCTCAAGTAACCCTAGGTGCAGACTGTGGAACAGCACTTTCATTGAAAGGTTTTGCCAAGCTTCCAAGAAAATATGAGTTTCCGAAATACCAGCAAATATTTTTTGACCCATCTTGATTATTCTTGGTGGTAATGATCAGTACACAAATCCCACTTGTCTCACCAAATTTTTTTCATCTAGGTTGAAGCGTTCGTTTACAGTAACAGATTTTATTTTTAGGTTTCACTCCATTCTCTCCTATATAGATAGATCAATTTGGAACTCTAAATCCAACATGGTTTGTAGTAGATCTTTGAAACTTGACAACATAAGGTAGTTCTCAGTTTTGTCTCTATGGGTTGTTTCCCCTTCAAGTAGTCCTAATCAGAGACTGGCGACAAGCACTTTCATTGAAAGGGGTTGGCATGAGTCCAAGAATCAATGTGTTTCCGAAATACCAGCAAATATTTTTTCACCCAATCTTGATGATACTTGGTGGTAATGATCAGTATACAATTCCCACTTGGCTCACCAAATTTTATTCTTCTAAGTTGAAGCTTTCGTTTACAGTAGCAGTTTTTATTTATTGGTTTCACCCTGTTCTCTCCTACATAGATAGATGAATTTGGAACTCTAAATCCAACATGGTTTGTAGTAGCGCTTTGAAACTTGACATAATAAAGAAGTTCTGAGTTTTGTCTCTAGGGTTTGTTTACTCTTCAAGTAGGCCTAATCAGAGACTAGCGAAAAGCACTTTCATTGAAAGGGGTTTTCAAGCGTCCAAGAATGTACAATTTTCCGAAACACCAGCAAATATTTTTCCCCAATTTTGATGATACTTAGTGGTAATGATCAGTATACAAATCCCACTTGGATCACCAAATTTTGTTCTTCTAGTTCGAAGCGTTCTTTTACACTACCAGTTTTTATTTATAGGTTTCACTCCGTTGTCTCCTATATAGATCAATAAATCTGGAACTCTAAATCCAACGTGGTTTGTAGTAGCGCTTTAAAACTTGACAAAATAAAGTAGTTTTCAGGTTTGTCTCTATGGTTTGTTTCTTCTTTAAGGAGCTCTAAGCAGAGACTGGAGAAAAGCACTTTCATTGAAAGGAGTTGCCAAGCTTCCAAGCAATTACGAGTTTCCAAAATACCAGCAAATATTTTTTCACCAAATCTTGATGATACTGCGTGGTAATGATCAGTACACAAATCCCACTTGTCTCACCGAATTTTGTTCTTCTGGGTTAAGGCTTTCGTTTACAGTTGTAGTTTATTTTTTAGGTTTCACTGTGTTCTCTAATATATAGATAGATGAATTTGGAACTCTAAATCCAACATGGTTTGTAGAAGCTCTTTGAAACTTTATAAAAAAAAGCAGTTCTCAGTTTTGTCTCTATGGGTTGTTTCCTCTTCATGGAGCCCTAAGCAGAGACTGTGGAAAAGCATTTTCATTGAAAGGGGTTGCCAAGCTTCCAAGAAATTACGAGTTTCCGAAATACCAGCAAATATTTTTTCACACAATGTTGATGATACTTGGTGGTAATGATCACCACACAAATCCCACTTGGCTCAACAAACTTTGATCTTCTAGGTTTAAGTGCTGGTTTACAGTTGCAGTTTTTATTTTTAGGTTTCACTCTGTTCTCTCCAATATAGATAGATGAATTTGGAACTCTAAACCCAACATGGTTTGTAGTAGCTCTTTGAAACTTGACAAAATAAAGTGGTTCTCAGTTTTGTCTCTATGGTTTGTTTCCTCTGCAAGAAGCCCTAAGTAGAGACTGGCGAAAAGCACTTTCATTGAAAGGGGTTGGCAAGTGTCCAAGAATCTACTAGTTTCCGAAATAGCAGCAAATATTTTTTCACCCAATCATGATGATACTTAGTGGTAATGATCAGTACACAAATCCCACTTGGCTCACCAAATTTTGTGATTCTAGGTTGATGCGTTCGTTTACAGTACTAATTTTTATTTTTAGGTTTCCCTCTGTTCTCTTCTATATAGATAGATGAATTTGAAACTCCAAATCCAACATGGTTTGTAGTATCTCTTGCAACCTGACAAAATAAAGTAGTTCTCAGTTTTGTCTCTAAGGTTTGTTTCCTCTTCAAGTAGCCCTAGGCACAGACTGTGGAAAAGCACTTTCATTGAAAAAGTTTGTCAAGCTTCCAAGAAATTACGAGTTTCCGAAATACCAGCAAATATTTTTTCACCCAATCTTGATGATAGTTTTGGTAATGATCAGTACACATATCCCACTTGGCTGACCAAATTTTCTTCTTCTAGGTTGAGGCGTTCGTTTACAGTAGCAGTTATTATTTTTAGGTTTCACTCTCTTCTCTCCTATATAAATAGATGAATTTGGAACTCTAAATTCAACATGGTTTGTCGTAGCTCTTTGAAACTTGACAAAATAAAATAGTTCTCAGTTTTGTCTCTATGGTTTATTACCACTTCAAGTAGCCGTATGCAGAGACTGTGGAAAAGCAATTTCATTGAAAGGGTTTGCCAAGCTTCAAAGAAATTACGAGTTTCTGAAATACCAGCAAATATTTATTCACCGAATCTTGATGATTCTTAGTGGTAATGATCAGTACACAAATCCCACTTAGCTCACTAAGTTTTATTCTTCTAGGTTGAAGCGTTCGTTTTCAGTAGCAGTTTTTATTTTTAGGTTTCACTCTGTACTCCCCTATATAAATAGATGAATTTGGAACTCTAAATCCAACATACTTTGTAGTAGCTCTTTAAAAATTGACAAAATAAAGTAGTTCTCAGTTTTGTCTCTATGGTTTGTTTGCTCTTCAAGGAGCCCTAAGCAGAGACTGGCGAAAAGCACTTTCACTGAAAGGGGTTGCCAGGCTTCCAAGAAATTACGAATTTCTGAAATACCAGCAAATGTTTTTTCACCCAATCTTGATGATACTTGGTGGAAATGATAAGTTCACAAATCCCACTTGGCTCACCAAATTTTGTTCTTCAAAGTCGAAGCGTACGTTTCAGGTAGCAGTTTTTATTTGTAGGTTTCACTCTGTTCTCTCCTATATAGATAGATGAATTTGGAACACTAAATCCAACATGGTTTGTAGTATCTTTTTGTAACTTGACAAAATAAAGTAGTTCTCAGTTTTGTCTCTAAGGTTTGTCTCTTCTTCAAGTAGCCCTAGGCTCAGCCTGTGGAAAAGCACTTTCATTAAATGGGGTTGCCAAGCTTCCAAGAAATTACGAGTTTCCGAAATACCAGCAAATACTTTTTCACCTAATCTTGATAATACTTGGTTGTAATGATCAGTACACAAATCCCACTTGGCTCACCAAATTTTCTTCTTCTAGGTTGAAGCGTTCGTTTACGTAGCAGTTTTTATTTTAATGTTTCACTCTCTTCTCTCCTATAAAAATAGATGAATTTGGAACTCTAAATCCAACATGGTTTGTAGTAGCTGTTTGAAACTTGACAAAACAAAGTAGTTCTCAGTTTTGTCTCTATGGTTTGTTTCCACTTCAAGTAGCCCTATGCTGAGTCTGTGGAAAAGCAATATCATTAAAAGGGGTTGCCAAGCTTCCAAAAAATTATGAGTTTCCGAAATACCAGCAAATATTTTTTCACCCAATATTGATGATACCTGGGGGTAATGATCAGTACACAAATCCCACTTGGCTCACTAAGTTTTGTTCTTCTAGGTTGAAGCGTTCGTTTACAGTAGCAGTTTTTATTTTTAGGTTTCACTCTGATCTCTCCTATATAGATAGATGAATTTGGAACTCCAAATCCAACATGGTTTGTAGTATCTCTGGTAACTTGACAAAATAAAGTAGTTCTCAGCTTTGTCTCTTAGGTTTGTTTCCTCTTCAAGTAGCCCTAGGCACAGACTGTGGAAAAGCACTTTCATTGAAAGGGGTTGCCAAGCTTCCAAGAAATTACGAGTTTCCGAAATACCAGCAAATATTTTTTCACCCAATCTTGATGATACTTTTGGTAGTGATCAGTACACATACGCCACTTGGCTCACCAAATTTTCTTCTTCTAGGTTGAAGAGTTCGTTTACAGTAGCAGATTTTATTTTAACGTTTCACTCAGTTCTCTCCTATATAGATAGATGAATTTGGAACCCTAAATCCAACATGGTTTGTAGTAGCTCTTTGAACGCTGACAAAATAAAGTAGATCTCAGTTTTGTCTCTATTGTTTGTTTCCTCTTCATGTAGCCCAAAGCAGAGAGTGTGGAAAAGCACTTTAATTGAAAGGGGTTGCCAACTTCAAAGAAATTACGAGTTTCCGAAATACCAGCAAATATTTTTTCACCCAATCTTGATCATACTTGGTGATAATCATCAGGACACAAATCCCACTTGGCTCACCAAATTTTGTTCTTCTAGGTTGAAGCTTTCGTTTACAGTAGCAGTTTTTATTTTTAGTTTTCACTTCGTTCTCTCCCATAATAGATAGATGAATTTGGAACTCTAAATCCAACATGGTTTGTAGTAGCTCTTTGAAACGTGACAAAATAAAGTAGTTCACAGTTTTTTCTCTATGGTTTGTTTCCTCTTCATGTAGTCCTAATCAGAGACTGGCGACAAGCACTTTCATTTTAAAAGGTTGGCAAGAGTCCATGAATCAACGAGTTTTCGAAATACCAGCAAATATTTTTTCTACCAATCTTGATGATACTTGGTGGTAATGATCAGTATACAAATCCCACTTGGCTCACCAAATTTTGTTCTTCTAGGTTGAAGGGTTCGTTTACACTGGCACTTAATATTTTTAGGTTTCACTCTGTTCTATGCTATATAGATTGATGAATTTGGAACTCTAAATCCAACATGGTTTGTAGTAGCTCTTTGAAACTTGACAAAATGAAGTAGTGATCTGTTTTGTCTCTATGGTTTCTTTCCTCTTCAAGTAGCCCTAGGCACAGACTGTGCAAAAACACTTTAATTGAAAGGGTTTGCCAAGCTTAAAAGAAATTACGATTTTTCAAAATACCAGTAAATATTTTTTAACCCATCTTGATCATAATTGGTGGTAATGATCAGTACACAATTCCCACTTGGCTCACCAAATTTTGTTCATCTAGGTTGAATCGTTCATTTACAGTAGCAGATTATATTTTTAGGTTTCACTCTGTTTTCTCCTATATAGATAGATGAATTTGGAACTCTACTTCCTACATGGTTTGTAATCGCTCTTTGAAACTTGACAAAATAAAGTAGTTCTCAGTTTTGTCTCTATGGTTTGTTTCCTCTTAAAGTAGTCCTAATCAGAGACTGGCGACAAGAACTTTCATTTAAAGGGGTTGGCAAGAGTGCAAGAATAAATGAGTTTCCGAAATACCAGAAAATATTTTTTTTGCCCAATCTTGATGATACTTGGTGGTAATGATGAGTACACAAATCCAAGTTGGCTCACCAAATTTTGCTTTTCTAGGTTGAAGAGTTCGTTTACAATAGCAGTTTTTATTTTTTGGTTTCACTCTGTTCTCTCCTATATAGATAGATGAATTTTGAACTCTAAATCCAACATGGTTTGTAGTAGCTCTTTGAAACTTGTCAAAATAAGGTAGTTCTCAGTTTTGTCTGTATGGTTTGTTTCCTCTTCAAGTAGCCCTAGGCACAGACTGTGGAAAAGCACTTTCATTGAAAGGGTTTGCCAAGCTTACAAGAAATTACGAGTTTCCGAAATACCAGCAAATATTTTTTCACCCATCTTGATCCTACTTAGTGGTAATGATCAGTACACAAAAACCACTTGGCTCACCAAATTTTTTCATCTAGTTTGAAGCATTCGTTTACAGTAGCAGATTTTATTTTAAGGTTTCACTCAGTTCTCTCCTATATAGATAGATGAATTGGGAACTCTAAATCCAGCATGGTTTGTAATCACTCTTTGAAACTTGACAAAATAAAGTAGTTCTCTGTTTTTTCTCTATGTTTTTTTTCCTCTTCAATAGCCCTAAGCAGAGACTGTGAAAAAGCACTTTCATTGAAAGGGGTTGCCAAACTTCAAAGAAATTACGAGTTTCTGAAATTCCAGCAGATATTTTTTCACTCAATCTTGATGATACTTGGTGGAAATGATCAGTACACAAATCCAACTTGGCTCACCAAATTTTGTTCTTCTAGGTTGAAGCGTTCGTTCACAGTAGCAGTTTTTATTTATAGGTTTCACTCTGTTCTCTACTATATAGATAGATGAATTTGGAACTCTAAATCCAACAGGGTTTGTAGTAGCTCTTTGAAACTTGACAAAATAAGGTAGTTCTCAGTTTTTTCTCTATGGTTTGTTTTCTCTTCAAGTAGCCCCAGGCACAGACTGTGGAAAAGCACTTTCATTGAAAGGCTTGCCAAGCTTCCAAGAAATTACAAGTTTCCGAAATACCAGCAAATATTTTTTCACCCAATCTTGATGATACTTGGTGGTAATGATCAGTACACAAGTCCCACTTGGCTCACCAAATTTTGTTCCTCTAAGTTGAATCGTTCGTTTACAGTAGCAGATTTTATTTTCAGTTTTCACTCTGTTCTCTCCTATATAGATAAATGAGTCTGGAAATCTGATTCCAACATGCTTTGAAGTAGCTCTTTGAAACTTGACAAAATAATGTAGTTCTCTGTTTTGTCTCTATGGTTTGTTTTCTCTTAAAGTGGCCCTAAGCCGAGACAGTGGAAAACCACTTTCATGGACATGGGTTGCCACGCTTTCAAGTATTAAGGGCTTCTGAAATACCAGCAAATATTTTTTCACCCAATGTTGATGATACTTGGTGGTAATGATCAGTACACAAATCCAAGTTGGCTCACCAAATTTTGCTTTTCTAGGTTGAAGAGTGCGTTTACAGTAGCAGTTTTTATTTTTTGGTTTCACTCTGATCTCTCCTATATAGATACATAACTTTGGAACTCTGAATCCCGCATGGTTTGTAGTAGCTCTTCGAAAGCTGACAAAATAAAGTAGATCTCAGTTTTGTCTCTATGGTTTGTTTCCTCTTCAAGTAGTCCAAATCAGAGATTGGCGACAAGCACTTTCATTTTAAGGGGTTGGCAAGAGTTTATGAATCAATGAGTTTCCGAAATACTAGCAAATATTTTTTCGCCCAATCTTGATGATACTTGGTGGTAATGGTCAGTATACAAATCCCACTTGGCTCACCAAATTTTGTTCTTCTAGGTTGAAGCATTCGTTTAGAGTAACAGTTATTATTTTTAGGTTTCACTCTGTTCTCTCCTATATAGATAGATGAATTTGGAACTCTAAATCCAACATGGTTTGTAGTAGCTCTTTGAAACTTGACAAAATAAGGTAGTTCTCAGTTTTTTCTCTATGGTTTGTTTTCTCTTCAAGTAGCCCAAGGCACAGACTGTGGAAAAGCACTTTCATTGAAGGGCTTGCCAAGCTTCCAAGAAATTACAAGTTTCCGATATACCAGCAGATATTTTTTCAACCAATCTTGATGACACATGGCGCAAATGATCTGTACACAAATCCCACTTGGCTCACCAAATTTTGTTCATCTAGGTTGAAGCGTTTTTTACAGTAGCAGTTTTTATTTTTAGGTTCCACTCTGTTCTCTCCTATACAGATCTATGAATTTGGAACTCTAAATCCAACATGGTTTGTAGTAGCTCTTTGAAACTTGACAAAACAAAGTAGTTCTCAGTTTTGTCTCTATGGTTTGTTTCCACTTCAAGTAGCCCTATGCTGAGTCTGTGGAAAAGCAATATCATTAAAAGGGGTTGCCAAGCTTCCAAAAAATTATGAGTTTCCGAAATAACAGCAAATATTTTTTCACCCAATATTGATGATACCTGGGGGTAATGATCAGTACACAAATCCCACTTGGCCCACTAAGTTTTGTTCTTCTAGGTTGAAGCGTTCGTTTACAGTAGCAGTTTTTATTTTTAGGGTTCACTCTGTTCTCTCCTATATAAATAGATGAATTTGGAACCCTAAATCCAACATGCTTTGTAGTAGCTCTTTGAAACTTGACAAAATAATGTAGTTCTCAGTTTTGTCTCTATGGTTTGTTTACTCTTCAAGTAGCCCTAATCAGAGACTGGCAAAAAGCACTTTCATTGAAAGGGGTTGACACGCGTCCTAGAATCTACGAGTTTCCAAAATACCAGCAAATATTTTTTCGCCCAATCTTGATCATACTTGGTCGTAATGATCATTATACAAATCCCACTTGGCTCACCAAATTTTGTTCTTCTAGGTTGAAGCGTTCGTTTACAGTAGCAGTTTTTATTTTTAGGTTTTACTCTGTTCTCTCCTATATAGATAGATGAATTTGGAACTCCAAATCCAACATGGTTTGTAGTATCTCTGGTAACTTGACAAAATAAAGTAGTTCTCAGTTTTGTCTCTTAGGTTTGTTTCCTCTTCAAGTAGCCCTAGGCACAGACTGTGGAAAAGCACTTTCATTGAAAGGGGTTGCCAAGCTTCCAAGAAATTACGAGTTTCCGAAATACCAGCAAATATTTTTTCACCCAATCTTGATGATACTTTTGGTAGTGATCAGTACACATATGCCACTTGGCTCACCAAATTTTCTTCTTCTAGGTTGAAGAGTTCGTTTACAGTAGCAGTTTTTATTTTTGGGTTTCACTTTGTTCTCTCCTATATAGATAGATGAATTTGGAACCCTAAATCCAACATGGTTTGTAGTAGCTCTTTGAACGCTGACAAAATAAAGTAGATCTCAGTTTTGTCTCTATTGTTTGTTTCCTCTTCATGTAGCCCAAAGCAGAGAGTGTGGAAAAGCACTTTAATTGAAAGGGATTGCCAACTTCAAAGAAATTATGAGTTTCCGAAATACCAGCAAATATTTTTTCACCCAATCTTGATCATACTTGGTGATAATGATCAGGACACAAATCCCACTTGGCTCACCAAATTTTGTTCTTCTAGGTTGAAGCTTTCGTTTACAGTAGCAGTTTTTATTTTTAGTTTTCACTTCGTTCTCTCCCATAATAGATAGATGAATTTGGAACTCTAAATCCAACATGGTTTGTAGTAGCTCTTTGAAACGTAACAAAATAAAGTAGTTCACAGTTTTTTCTCTATGGTTTGTTTCCTCTTCATGTAGTCCTAATCAGAGACTGGCGACAAGCACTTTCATTTTAAGGGGTTGGCAAGAGTCCATGAATCAACGAGTTTTCGAAATACCAGCAAATATTTTTTCTACCAATCTTGATGATACTTGGTGGTAATGATCAGTATACAAATCCCACTTGGCTCACCAAATTTTGTTCTTCTAGGTTGAAGGGTTCGTTTACACTGGCAGTTAATATTTTTAGGTTTCACTCTGTTCTATGCTATATAGATTGATGAATTTGGAACTCTAAATCCAACATGGTTTGTAGTAGCTCTTTGAAACTTGACAAAATGAAGTAGTTATCTGTTTTGTCTCTATGGTTTGTTTCCTCTTCAAGTAGCCCTAGGCACAGACTGTGCAAAAACACTTTAATTGAAAGGGGTTGCCAAGCTTAAAAGAAATTACGATTTTTCAAAATACCAGTAAATATTTTTTCACCCATCTTGATCATAATTGGTGGTAATTATCAGTACACAATTCCCACTTGGCTCACCAAATTTTGTTCATCTAGGTTGAATCGTTCATTAACAGTAACAGATTATATTTTTAGGTTTCAATCTGTTCTCTCCTATATAGATAGATGAATTTGGAACTCTACTTCCTACATGGTTTGTAATCGCTCTTTGAAACTTGACAAAATAAAGTATTTCTCAGTTTTGTCTCTATGGTTTGTTTCCTCTTAAAGTAGTCCTAATCAGAGACTGGCGACAAGAACTTTCATTTAAAGGGGTTGGCAAGTGTGCAAGAATAAATGAGTTTCCGAAATACCAGAAAATATTTTGTCGCCCAATCTTGATGATACTTGGTGGTAATGATCAGTATAAAAATCCCACTTGGCTCACCAAATTTTGATCTTCTGGGTTGACGCGTTCGTTTACAGTAGCAGTTTGTATGTTTTGGTTTCACTCTGTTCTCTTTTATATACATAGGTGAATTTGGAACTCTAAATCCAACATGGTGTGTAGTAGCTCTTTGAAACTTGACAAAATAAAGTAGTTCTCAGTTTTTTCTCTATGGTTTGTTTCCTCTTGAAGTGGCCCTAAGCCGAGACAGTGGAAAAGCACTTTCATTGACATGGGTTGCCAAGCTTCCAAGTATTACGAGTTTCTGAAATACCAGCACATATTTTTTCACCCAATGTTGATGATACTTGGTGGTAATGATGAGTACACAAATCCAAGTTGGCTCACCAAATTTTGCTTTTCTAGGTTGAAGAGTTCGTTTACAATAGCAGTTTTTATTTTTTGGTTTCACTCTGTTCTCTCCTATATAGATAGATGAATTTTGAACTCTAAATCCAACATCGTTTGTAGTAGCTCTTTGAAACTTGTCAAAATAAGGTAGTTCTCAGTTTTGTCTCTATGGTTTGTCTCCTCTTCAAGTAGCCCTAGGCACAGACTGTGGAAAAGCACTTTCATTGAAAGGGTTTGCCAAGCTTCCAAGAAATTACGAGTTTCCGAAATACCAGCAAATATTTTTTCACCCATCTTGATCATACTTAGTGGTAATGATCAGTACACAAAAACCACTTGGCTCACCAAATTTTTTTCATCTAGTTTGTAGCATTCGTTTACAGTAGCAGATTTTATTTTAAGGTTTCACTCAGTTCTGTCCTATATAGATAGATGAATTTGGAACTCTAAATCCAGCATGGTTTGTAATCGCTCTTTGAAACTTGACAAAATAAAGTAGTTCTCTCTTTTTTCTCTATGTTTTTTTTCCTCTTCAAGTAGCCCTAAGCAGAGACTGTGAAAAAGCACTTTCATTGAAAGGGGTTGCCAAACTTCAAAGAAATTACGAGTTTCCGAAATTCCAGCAGATATTTTTTCACTCAATCTTGATGATACTTGGTGGAAATGATCAGTACACAAATCCAACTTGGCTCACCAAATTTTGTTCTTCTAGGTTGAAGCGTTCGTTCACAGTAGCAGTTTTTATTTATAGGTTTTACTCTGTTCTCTACTATATAGATAGATGAATTTGGAACTCTAAATCCAACAGGGTTTGTAGTAGCTCTTTGAAACTTGACAAAATAAGGTAGCTCTCAGTTTTTTCTCTATGGTTTGTTTTCTCTTCAAGTAGCCCCAGGCACAGACTGTGGAAAAGCACTTTCATTGAAAGGCTTGCCAAGCTTCCAAGAAATTACAAGTTTCCGAAATACCAGCAAATATTTTTTCACCCAATATTGATGATACTTGGTGGTAATGATCAGTACACAAGTCCCACTGGCTCACCAAATTTTGTTCCTCTAAGTTGAATCGTTCGTTTACAGTAGCAGATTTTATTTTTAGTTTTCACTCTGTTCTCTCCTATATAGATAAATGAATCTGGAAATCTGAATCCAACATGCTTTGAAGTAGCTCTTTGAAACATGACAAAATAATGTAGTTCTCTGTTTTGTCTCTATGGTTTGTTTCCTCTTAAAGTGGCCCTAAGCCGAGTCAGTGGAAAACCACTTTCATTGACATGGGTTGCCACGCTTTCAAGTATTAAGGGTTTCTGAAATACCAGCAAATATTTTTTCACCCAATGTTGATGATACTTGGTGGTAATTATCAGTACACAAATCCAAGTTGTCTCACCAAATTTTGCTTTTCTAGGTTGAAGAGTGCATTTACAGTAGCAGTTTTTATTTTTTGGTTTCACTCTGATCTCTTCTATATAGATACATAACTTTGGAACTCTGAATCCCGCATGGTTTGTAGTAGCTCTTTGAAAGCTGACAAAATAAAGTAGATCTCAGTTTTGTCTCTATGGTTTGTTTCCTCTTCAAGTAGTCCAAATCAGAGATTGGCGAAAAGCACTTTCATTTTAAGGGGTTGGCAAGAGTTTATGAATCAATGAGTTTCCGAAATACTAGCAAATATTTTTTCGCTAAATCTTGATGATACTTGGTGGCAATGGTCAGTATACAAATCCCACTTGGCTCACCAAATTTTGTTCTTCTAGGTTGAAGCGTTCGTTTACAGTAACAGTTATTATTTTTAGGTTTCACTCTGTTCTCTCCTATATAGATAGATGAATTTGGAACTCCAAATTCAACATGGTTTGTAGTAGCTCTTTGAAACTTGACAAAATAAGGCAGTTCTCAGTTTTTTCTTTGTGGTTTGTTTTCTCTTCAAGTAGCCCCAGGTACAGACTGTGGAAAAGCACTTTCATTGAAGGGCTTGCCAAGCTTCCAAGAAATTACAAGTTTCCGAAATACCAGCAGATATTTTTTCACCCAATCTTGATGACACATGGCGCAAATGATCAGTACACAAATAACACTTGGCTCACCAAATTTTGTTCATCTAGGTTGAAGCGTTATTTACAGTAGCAGTTTTTATTTTTAGGTTCCACTCTGTTCTCTCCTATACAGATCGATGAATTTGGAACTCTAAATCCAACATGGTTTGTAGTAGCTCTTTGAAACTTGACAAAACAAAGTAGTTCTCAGTTTTGTCTCTATGGCTTGTTTCCACTTCAAGTAGCCCTATGCTGAGTCTGTGGAAAAGCAATATCATTAAAAGGGGCTGCCAAGCTTCCAAAAAATTATGAGTTTCCGAAATACCAGCAAATATTTTTTCACGCAATATTGATGATACCTGGGGGTAATGATCAGTACACAAATCCTACTTGGCTCACTAAGTTTTGTTCTTCTAGGTTGAAGCGTTCGTTTACAGTAGCAGTTTTTATTTTTAGGGTTCACTCTGTTCTCTCCTATATAAATAGATGAATTTGGAACCCTAAATCCAACATGCTTTGTAGTAGCTCTTTGAAACTTGACAAAATAATGTAGTTCTCAGTTTTGTCTCTATGGTTTGTTTACTCTTCAAGTAGCCCTAATCAGAGACTTTCAAAAAGCACTTTCAATGAAAGGGGTTGGCACGCGTCCTAGAATCTATGAGTTTCCAAAATACCAGCAAATATTTTTTCGCCCAATCTTGATCATACTTGGTGGTAATGATCATTATACAAATCCCACTTGGCTCACCAAATTTTGTTCATCTAGGTTGAAGCGTTCGTTTACAGTAGCAGTTTTTATTTTTAGGTTTTACTCTGTTCTCTCCTATATAGATAGATGAATTTGGAACTCCAAATCCAACATGGTTTGTAGTATCTCTGGTAACTTGACAAAATAAAGTAGTTCTCAGTTTTGTCTCTTAGGTTTGTTTCCTCTTCAAGTAGCCCTAGGCACAGACTGTGGAAAAGCACTTTCATTGAAAGGGGTTGCCAAGCTTCCAAGAAATTACGAGTTTCCGAAATACCAGCAAATATTTTTTCACCCAATCTTGATGATACTTTTGGTAGTGATCAGTACACATATGCCACTTGGCTCACCAAATTTTCTTCTTCTAGGTTGAAGAGTTCGTTTACAGTAGCAGTTTTTATTTTTTGGTTTCACTCTGTTCTCTCCTATATAGATAGATGAATTTGGAACCCTAAATCCAACATGGTTTGTAGTAGCTCTTTGAGCGCTGACAAAATAAAGTAGATCTCAGTTTTGTCTCTATTGTTTGTTTCCTCTTCATGTAGCCCAAAGCAGAGAGTGTGGAAAAGCACTTTAATTGAAAGGGGTTGCCAACTTCAAAGAAAATACGAGTTTCCGAAATACCAGCAAATATTTTTTCACCCAATCTTGATCATACGTGGTGATAATGATCAGGACACAAATCCCACTTGGCTCACCAAATTTTGTTCTTCTAGGTTGAAGCTTTCGTTTACAGTAGCGGTTTTTATTTTTAGTTTTCACTTCGTTCTCTCCCATTATAGATAGATGAATTTGGAACTCTAAATCCAACATGGTTTGTAGTAGCTCTTTGAAACGTAACAAAATAAAGTAGTTCACAGTTTTTTCTCTATGGTTTGTTTCCTCTTCATGTAGTCCTAATCAGAGACTGGCGACAAGCACTTTCATTTTAAGGGGTTGGCAAGAGTCCATGAATCAACAAGTTTTCGAAATACCAGCAAATATTTTTTCTACCAATCTTGATGATACTTGGTGGTAATGATCAGTATACAAATCCCACATGGCTCACCAAATTTTGTTCTTCTAGGTTGAAGGGTTCGTTTACACTGGCAGTTAATATTTTTAGGTTTCACTCTGTTCTATGCTATATAGATTGATGAATTTGGAACTCTAAATCCAACATGGTTTGTAGTAGCTCTTTGAAACTTGACAAAATGAAGTAGTTATCTGTTTTGTCTCTATGGTTTGTTTCCTCTTCAAGTAGCCCTAGGCACAGACTGTGCAAAAACACTTTAATTGAAAGGGGTTGCCAAGCTTAAAAGAAATTACGATTTTTCAAAATACCAGTAAATATTTTTTCACCCATCTTGATCATAATTGGTGGTAATGATCAGTACACAATTCCCACTTGGCTCACCAAATTTTGTTCATCTGGGTTGAATCGTTCGTTTACAGTAGCAGATTATATTTTTAGGTTTCACTCTGTTCTCTCCTATATAGATAGATGAATTTGGAACTCTACTTCCTACATGGTTTGTAATCGCTCTTTGAAACTTGACAAAATAAAGTAGATCTCAGTTTTGTCTCTATGGTTTGTTTCCTCTTAAAGTAGTCCTAATCAGAGACTGGCGACAAGAACTTTCATTTAAAGGGGTTGGCAAGAGTGCAAGAATAAATGAGTTTCCGAAATACCAGAAAATATTTTGTCGCCCAATCTTGATGATACTTGGTGGTAATGATCAGTATAAAAATCCCACTTGGCTCACCAAATTTTGATCTTCTGGGTTGACGCGTTCGTTTACAGTAGCAGTTTGTATGTTTTGGTTTCACTCTGTTCTCTTTTATATACATAGATGAATTTGGAACTCTAAATCCAACATGGTGTGTAGTAGCTCTTTGAAACTTGAGAAAATAAAGTAGTTCTCAGTTTTTTCTCTATGGTTTGTTTCCTCTTGAAGTGGCCCTAAGCCGAGACAGTGGAAAAGCACTTTCATTGACATGGGTTGCCAAGTTTCCAAGTATTACGAGTTTCTGAAATACCAGCAAGTATTTTTTCACCCAATGTTGATGATACTTGGTGGTAATGATGAGTACACAAATCCAAGTTGGCTCACCAAATTTTGCTTTTCTAGGTTGAAGAGTTCGTTTACAATAGCAGTTTTTATTTTTTGGTTTCACTCTGTTCTCTCCTATATAGATAGATGAATTTTGAACTCTAAATCCAACATGGTTTGTAGTAGCTCTTTGAAACTTGTCAAAATAAGGTAGTTCTCAGTTTTGTCTCTATGGTTTGTTTCCTCTTCAAGTAGCCCTAGGCACAGACTGTGGAAAAGCACTTTCATTGAAAGGGTTTGCCAAGCTTACAAGAAATTACGAGTTTCCGATATAACAGCAAATATTTTTTCACCCATCTTGATCATACTTAGTGGTAATGATCAGTACACAAAAACCACTTGGCTCACCAAATTTTTTTCATCTAGTTTGAAGCATTCGTTTACAGTAGCAGATTTTATTTTAAGGTTTCACTCAGTTCTCTCCTATATAGATAGATGAATTTGGAACTCTAAATCCAGCATGGTTTGTAATTGCTCTTTGAAACTTGACAAAATAAAGTAGTTCTCTCTTTTTTCTCTATGTTTTTTTTCCTCTTCAAGTACCCTAAGCAGAGACTGTGAAAAAGCACTTTCATTGAAAGGGGTTGCCAAACTTCAAAGAAATTACGAGTTTCCGAAATTCCAGCAGATATTTTTTCACTCAATCTTGATAATACATGGTGGAAATGATCAGTACACAAATCCAACTTGGCTCACCAAATTTTGTTCTTCTGGGTTGAATCATTCGTTCACAGTAGCAGTTTTTATTTATAGGTTTCACTCTGTTCTCTACTATATAGATAGATGAATTTGGAACTCTAAATCCAACAGGGTTTGTAGTAACTCTTTGAAACTTGACAAAATAAGGTAGTTCTCAGTTTTTTCTCTATGGTTTGTTTTCTCTTCAAGTAGCCCCAGGCACAGACTGTGGAAAAGCACTTCATTGAAAGGCTTGCCAAGCTTCCAAGAAATTACAAGTTTCCGAAATACCAGAAAATATTTTTTCACCCAATCTTGATGATACTTGGTGGTAATGATCAGTACACAAGTCCCACTGGCTCACCAAATTTTGTTCCTCTAAGTTGAATCGTTCGTTTACAGTAGCAGATTTTATTTTTAGTTTTCACTCTGTTCTCTCCTATATAGATAAATGAATCTGGAAATCTGAATCCAACATGCTTTGAAGTAGCTCTTTGAAACTTGACAAAATAATGTAGTTCTCTGTTTTGTCTCTATGGTTTGTTTCCTCTTAAAGTGGCCCTAAGCCGAGACAGTGGAAAACCACTTTCATTGACATGGGTTGCCATGCTTTCAAGTATTAAGGGTTTCTGAAATACCAGCAAATATTTTTTCACCCAATGTTGATGATTCTTGGTGGTAATGATCAGTACACAAATCCAAGTTGGCTCACCAAATTTTGCTTTTCTAGGTTGAAGAGTGCGTTTACAGTAGCAGTTTTTATTTTTTGGTTTCACTCTGATCTCTCCTATATAGATACATAACTTTGGAACTCTGAATCCCGCATGGTTTGTAGTAGCTCTTTGAAAGCTGACAAAATAAAGTAGATCTCAGTTTTGTCTCTATGGTTTGTTTCCTCTTCAAGTAGTCCAAATCAGAGATTGGCGACAAGCACTTTCATTATAAGGGGTTGGCAAGAGTTTTGAATGAATGAGTTTCCGAAATACTAGCAAATATTTTTTCGCCCAATCTTGATGATACTTGTTGGTAATGGTCAGTATACAAATCCCACTTGGCTCACCAAATTTTGTTCTTCTAGGTTGAAGCGTTCGTTTACAGTAACAGTTATTATTTTTAGGTTTCACTCTGTTCTCTCTTATATAGATAGATGAATTTGGAACTCTAAATCCAACATGGTTTGTAGTAGCTCTTTGAAACTTTACAAAATAAAGTAGTTCTCAGTTTTTTCTCTATGCTTTGTTTCCTCTTCAAGTAGTCCTAATCAGAGACTGGCGACAAGAACTTTCATTGAAAGGGGTTGGCAAAAGTGCAAGAATCAATGAGTTTCCGAAATACCAGAAAATATGTTTTCGCCCAATCTTGATGACACTTGGTGGTAATTATCAGTATAAAATCCCACTTGGCTCATCAAATTTTGTTATTCTAGGTTGAAGCGTTCGTTTACAGTAGGAGTTTTTATTTAAGGTTTCACTCTGTTCTCTCCTATATAAATAGATGAATTTGGAACTCTAAATCCCGCATGGTTTGTCGTATCAATTTGAAATTTGACAAAATAAAGTAGTTCTCAAGTTTGTCTCTATGGTTTGTTTCCTCTTCCAGTAGACCTATGCAGAGATTGTGGAAAAGCACTTTCATTGAAAGGGGTTGTGAAGCTTCCAAGAAATTACGAGTTTCCGAAATAGCAGCAAATATTTTTTCACGTAATCTTGATGATACTCCGTGGTAATGATCAGTCCACAAATCGCACTTGGCTCACCAAATTTTGTTCTTCTAGGTTGAAGCGTTCCTTACAATAGCAGTTCTTATATTTAGATTTCCCTCTGTTGTCTCCTATATAGATACATGAGTCTGAAACTGTAAAATCAACATTTTTTGTAGTTGCTCTTGGAAACTTGACAAAATAGAGTAGTTCTCAGTTTTGTCTCTATGGTTTCTTTCCTCTTCAAGAAGCCCTAAGCAGAGACTGGCGAAATGCACTTTCATTGAAAGGGGTTGGCAAGTGTCCAAGAATCTACTATCTTACGAAATACCAGCAAATATTTTTTTGCCCAATCTTGATGATACTTGGTGGTAATAATCAGTACACAATTCCCACTTGGCTCACCAAACTTTGTTCTTCTAGGTTGAACCGTTCATTTACAGTAGCAGTTTTTATTTTTAGGTTTCACTATGTTCTCTCATATATAAATAGATGAATTTGGAACTCTAAATCCCGCATGGTTTGTCATATCAATATGAAATTTGACAAAATAAAGTAGTTCTCAGGTTTGTATCTGTGGTTTGTTTCCTCTTCAACTAGTCCAATGCAGTGACTGTGGAAACATACTTTCATTGAAAGGGGTTGCCAATCTTCCAAGACATTTCGAGTTTCCGAAATACCAGCAAATATTTTTTCACCTAATCTTGACGATACTTGGTGGTAAGGATCAGTACACAAATTGCACTTGGCTCACCAAATTTTGTTCTTCTAGGTTGAGGCGTTCGTTTACAATAGCAGTTTTTATTTTGAGGTTTCCCTCTGTTCCCTCCTATATAGATAGATCAATTTGGAACTCTAAATCCAACATGGTTTGTAGTTGTTCTTGGAAACTTGACAAAATAAAGTAGTTCTCAGTTTTGTCTCTATGGTTTGTTTCCTCTTCAAGAAGCCCTAAGCAGAGACTGGCGAAAAGCACTTTCATTGAATGGGGTTGGCAAGTGTCCAAGAATCTACAAGTTTCCGAAATACGAGCAAATATTTTTTCACCCAAACTTGATGATACTTGGTGGTAATGATCAGTACACAAATCCCACCTGGCTCACCAAATTTTGTTCTTCTAGGTTGAGGCGTTCGTTTACAGTACCAGTTTTTATGTTTTTTTTTTTCACTCTGTTGTCTACTATATAGATATATGAATCTGGAATACTAAAACCAACATGGTTTGTAGTAGCTCTTTGAAATTTGACAAAATAAAGTAGTTCTCAGTTTTATCTCTAAGGTTTGTTTCCTCTTCAAGTAGCCCTATGCAGAGACTGGCGAAAAACAATTTCACTGAAAGGGGTTGCCAGGCTTTTGAGAAATTACGAGTTTCCTAAATACCAGCAAATATTTTTTCACTCAATCTTGATGATACTTGTTGGTAATGATCAGTATACAAATCCCACTTGGCTCACCAAATTTTGTTCTTCTAGGTTGACGCGTTCGTTTACACTGTCAGTTTTTATTTTTAGGTTTCACTCACTTGTGTCATATATAGATAGATGAATTTCGAACTCTAAATCCAACATGGTTTGTAGTAGCTCTTGGAAACTTGATAAAAAAAAGTAGTTCTCAGTTTTGTCTCTATGGGTTGTTTCCTCTTCAAGGAGCCCTAAGCAGAGACTGTGGAAAACCACTTTCATTGAAAGCGGTTGCCAAGCTTCCAAGAAATTACGAGTTTCCGAAATGCCAGCAAATATTTTTTCATCAAATCTTGATGATACTTGGTGGTAATGATCAGTACACAAATCCCACTTGGCTCACCAAATTTTGTTCTTCTAGGTTGAAGCCTTCGTATACAGTAGCAGTTCTTATATTTAGATTTCACTCTGTTGTCTCCTATATAGATACATGAATCTGCAACGCTAAAGTCAACATTTTTTGTATTAGCTCTTTGAAACTTGACAAAATAAAGTAGTTCTCAGTTTTCTCTCTATGGTTTGTTTCCTCTTCAAAAAGCCCTAAGTAGAGACTGGCGAGAAGCACTTTCATTGAAACGGGTTGGCAAGTGTCCAAGAATCTACTAGTTTCCGAAATACGAGCAAATATTTTTTCGCCCAATCTTGATGATACTTGGTGGTAATAATCAGTACACAATTTTCACTTGGCTCACCAAATTTTGTTCTTCTAGGTTGAAGCGTTCGTTTACAGTAGGTTTCACTCTGTTCTCTCCTATATAAAAAGATGAATTTGGAACTCTAAATCCCGCATGGTTTGTCGTATCAATTTGAAAGTTGACAAAATAAAGTAGTCCTCAAGTTTGTCTCTATGGTTTCTTTCCTCTTCAAGTAGCCCTATGCAGAGACTGTGGAAAAGCATTTTAATTGAAAGGGGTTGCGAAGATTCCAAGAAATTACGAGTTTCCGAAATACCAGCAAATATTTTTTCACCTAATCTTGACGATACTTGGTGGTAATGATCAGTACACAAATCGCACTTGGCTCACCAAATTTTGTTCTTCTAGGTTGAGGCTTTCGTTTACAATAGCAGTTCTTATTTTTAGATTTCACTCTATTGTCTCCTATATAGATACATGAATCTACAACTATAAAATCAACATTTTTTTGTAGTTGTTCTTGGAAACTTGACAAAATAAAGTAGTTCTCAGTTTTGTCTCTATGGTTTGTTTCCTCTTCAAGAAGCCCTAAGCAGAGACTGGCGAAAAGCACTTTCATTGAATGGGGTTGGCAAGTGTCCAAGAATCTACAAGTTTCCGAAATACGAGCAAATATTTTTTCACCCAAACTTGATGATACTTGGTGGTAATGATCAGTACACAAATCCCACCTGGCTCACCTAATTTTGTTCTTCTAGGTTGAAGCATTCGTTTACAGTACCAGTTTTTATGTTTTGGTTTCTCTCTGTTGTCTCCTATATAGATATATGAATCTGGAATACTAAAACCGACATGGTTTGTAGTAGCTCTTTGAAATTTGACAAAATAAAGTAGTTCTCAGTTTTGTATCTATGGTTTCTTTCCTCTTCAAGTAGCCCTATGCAGAGACTGGCGAAAAACAATTTCACTGAAAGGGGTTGCAAATCTTCCAAGAAATTACGAGTTTCCGAAATACCAGCAAATATTTTTTCACCTAATCTTGACGATACTTGGTGGTAAGGATCAGTACACAAATTGCACTTGGCTCACCAAATTTTGTTCTTCTAGGTTGAGGCGTTCGTTTACAATAGCAGTTTTTATTTTGAGGTTTCCCTCTGTTCCCTCCTATATAGATAGATCAATTTGGAACTCTAAATCCAACATGGTTTGTAGTTGTTCTTGGAAACTTGACAAAATAAAGTAGTTCTCAGTTTTGTCTCTATGGTTTGTTTCCTCTTCAAGAAGCCCTAAGCAGAGACTGGCGAAAAGCACTTTCATTGAATGGGGTTGGCAAGTGTCCAAGAATCTACAAGTTTCCGAAATACGAGCAAATATTTTTTCACCCAAACTTGATGATACTTGGTGGTAATGATCAGTACACAAATCCCACCTGGCTCACCAAATTTTGTTCTTCTAGGTTGAGGTGTTCGTTTACAGTACCAGTTTTTATGTTTTTTTTTTTCACTCTGTTGTCTACTATATAGATATATGAATCTGGAATACTAAAACCAACATGGTTTGTAGTAGCTCTTTGAAATTTGACAAAATAAAGTAGTTCTCAGTTTTATCTCTAAGGTTTGTTTCCTCTTCAAGTAGCCCTATGCAGAGACTGGCGAAAAACAATTTCACTGAAAGGGGTTGCCAGGCTTTTGAGAAATTACGAGTTTCCTAAATACCAGCAAATATTTTTTCACTCAATCTTGATGATACTTGTTGGTAATGATCAGTATACAAATCCCACTTGGCTCACCAAATTTTGTTCTTCTAGGTTGACGCGTTCGTTTACACTGTCAGTTTTTATTTTTAGGTTTCACTCACTTGTGTCATATATAGATAGATGAATTTCGAACTCTAAATCCAACATGGTTTGTAGTAGCTCTTGGAAACTTGATAAAAAAAAGTAGTTCTCAGTTTTGTCTCTATGGGTTGTTTCCTCTTCAAGGAGCCCTAAGCAGAGACTGTGGAAAACCACTTTCATTGAAAGGGGTTGCCAAGCTTCCAAGAAATTACGAGTTTCCGAAATGCCAGCAAATATTTTTTCATCAAATCTTGATGATACTTGGTGGTAATGATCAGTACACAAATCCCACTTGGCTCACCAAATTTTGTTCTTCTAGGTTGAAGCCTTCGTATACAGTAGCAGTTCTTATATTTAGATTTCACTCTGTTGTCTCCTATATAGATACATGAATCTGCAACGCTAAAGTCAACATTTTTTGTATTAGCTCTTTGAAACTTGACAAAATAAAGTAGTTCTCAGTTTTCTCTCTATGGTTTGTTTCCTCTTCAAAAAGCCCTAAGTAGAGACTGGCGAGAAGCACTTTCATTGAAACGGGTTGGCAAGTGTCCAAGAATCTACTAGTTTCCGAAATACGAGCAAATATTTTTTCGCCCAATCTTGATGATACTTGGTGGTAATAATCAGTACACAATTTTCACTTGGCTCACCAAATTTTGTTCTTCTAGGTTGAAGCGTTCGTTTACAGTAGGTTTCACTCTGTTCTCTCCTATATAAAAAGATGAATTTGGAACTCTAAATCCCGCATGGTTTGTCGTATCAATTTGAAAGTTGACAAAATAAAGTAGTCCTCAAGTTTGTCTCTATGGTTTCTTTCCTCTTCAAGTAGCCCTATGCAGAGACTGTGGAAAAGCATTTTAATTGAAAGGGGTTGCGAAGATTCCAAGAAATTACGAGTTTCCGAAATACCAGCAAATATTTTTTCACCTAATCTTGACGATACTTGGTGGTAATGATCAGTACACAAATCGCACTTGGCTCACCAAATTTTGTTCTTCTAGGTTGAGGCTTTCGTTTACAATAGCAGTTCTTATTTTTAGATTTCACTCTATTGTCTCCTATATAGATACATGAATCTACAACTATAAAATCAACATTTTTTTGTAGTTGTTCTTGGAAACTTGACAAAATAAAGTAGTTCTCAGTTTTGTCTCTATGGTTTGTTTCCTCTTCAAGAAGCCCTAAGCAGAGACTGGCGAAAAGCACTTTCATTGAATGGGGTTGGCAAGTGTCCAAGAATCTACAAGTTTCCGAAATACGAGCAAATATTTTTTCACCCAAACTTGATGATACTTGGTGGTAATGATCAGTACACAAATCCCACCTGGCTCACCTAATTTTGTTCTTCTAGGTTGAAGCATTCGTTTACAGTACCAGTTTTTATGTTTTGGTTTCTCTCTGTTGTCTCCTATATAGATATATGAATCTGGAATACTAAAACCGACATGGTTTGTAGTAGCTCTTTGAAATTTGACAAAATAAAGTAGTTCTCAGTTTTGTATCTATGGTTTCTTTCCTCTTCAAGTAGCCCTATGCAGAGACTGGCGAAAAACAATTTCACTGAAAGGGGTTGCAAATCTTCCAAGAAATTACGAGTTTCCGAAATACCAGCAAATATTTTTTCACTCAATCTTGATGATACTTGTTGCTAATGATCAGTATACAAATCCCACTTGGCTCACCAAATTTTGTTCTTCTATGTTGAAGCGTTCGTTTACACTGTCAGTTTTTATTTTTAGGTTTCACTCAGTTGTGTCATATATAGATAGATGAATTTCGAACTCTAAATCCACATGGTTTGTAGTAGCCCTTTGAAACTTGATAAAAAAAGTAGTTCTCAGTTTTGTCTCTATGGGTTGTTTCCTTTTCAAAGATCCTAAGCAGAGACTGTGGAAAAGCACTTTCATTGAATGGGGTTGCCAAGCTTCCAAGAAATTACGAGTTTCCACAATACTAGCAAATATTTTTTCATCAAATCTTGATGATACTTGGTGGTAATGATCAGTACACAAATCCCTCTTGGCTCACTAAATTTTGTTCTTCTAGGTTGAAGCCTTCGTTTACAGTAGCAGTTCTTATATTTAGATTTCACTCTGTTGTCTCCTATATAGATAGATGAATCTGCAATGCTAAAGTCAACATTTTTTGTATTAGCTCTTTGAAACTTGACAAAATAAAGTAGTTCTCAGTTTTGTCTCTATGGTTTGTTTCCTCTTCAAAAAGCCCTAATTAGAGACTGGCGAGAAGCACTTTCATTGAAAGGGGTTGCCAAGCTTCCAAGAAATTAGGAGTTTCTGAAATACCAGCAAATATTTTTTTACCCAATCTTGATGATACTAGGTGGTAATGATCAGTACACAAATCAAAGTTGGCACACCAAATTCTGTTATTCTAGGTTGAAGCGTTCGTTTACAGTAGCAGTTTTTATTTTTAGGTTTCACTCTGTTTTCTCCTACATAGATTGATGAATTTGGAACACTAAATCAACATGGTTTGTAGTAACTCTTTAAAACTTGACAAAAAAAAAGTAGTTCTCAGTTTTGTCTCTATGGTTTGATTTTTCTTGAAGTAGCCCTAAGCAGACAGAGTGGAAAAGCACTTTCATTGAAAGGGGTTGCCAAGCTTCCAAGAAATTACGAGGTCCCGATATACCAGCAAATATTTTTTCACCCAATTTTGAAGATACTTGGTGGTGATGATCAGTACACAAATCCCACTTGGCTCACCAAATTTTGTTATTCTAGGTTGAAGCGTTCGTTTACAGTAGCAGTTTTTATTTTTAGGTTTCACTCTCTTCTCTCCTATATAGATAGATGAATTTGGAACTGTAAATCCAACATGGTTTGCAGTAGCTCTGTGAAACTTGACAAAATAAAGTACTTCTCAGTTTTGTCTCTATGGTTTGTTTCCTCTTCAAGTAGCCCTAAGCAGAAACTGTGGAAAAGCACTTTTATTGAAAGGGGTAGCCAAGTTTCCAAAAAGTTACGAGTTTCCGAAATACCAGCATACATTTTTCACCCAATCATGATGATACTTGGTGGTAATGATCAGTACACATATTCCCCTTGACTCACAAAATTTTGTTCTTCTAGTTTGAAGCGTTCGTTTACAGTAGCAGTTTTAATTTTTAGGTTTCACATTGTTCACTCTTATATAGATAGATGAATCTGGAAATCTAAATTCAAAATGGATTATAGTAGCTCTTTGAAACTTGAAAAATAAAGTAGTTCTCAGTTTTGCCTCTATGGTTTGTTTCCTGTTCAAGTAGCCCTAATCAGAGTCTGGCGAAACCACTTTCATTGAAAGGGGCTGGCAAGCATCCAAGAATCTACGAAAATACCAGCAAATATTTTTTCGCCCAATCTTGATGATACTTGGTGGTAATGATCAGTACACAAATCACACTTTGCTCACCAAATTTTGTTCTTCTAGGTTGAAGGATTTGTTTACAGTAGCAGTTTTTATTTTAAGGTTTCACACTCTTCTCTCCTATAGAGATAGATGAATTTTGAACTCTATATCCAACATTGTTTGTAGTAGCTCTTTGAAACTTGACAAAATAAAGTAGTTCCCAGTTTTGTCTCTATGGTTTGTTTCCTCTACAAGTACCATTAAGCAGAGACTGGCGAAAAGCACTCTCATTGAAAGGGGTTGCTAATCTTCCAAGAAATTACGAGTTTCCGACATACCAGCAAATATTTTTTCACCCAATCTTGATGATTCTTGATTGTAATGATCAGTACACAAATCCCACTTGGCTCACCAAATTTTGAGGTTCTAGGTTGATGCGTTCATTTACAGTACCAATTTTTATTTTTAGGTTTCCCTCTGTTCTCTCCTATATAGATAGATGAATTTGAAACTCCAAATCCAACATGGTTTGTAGTATCTCTTGCAACTTGACAAAATAAAGTAGTTCTCAGTTTTGTCTCTAAGGATTGTTTCCTCTTCAAGTAGCCCTAGGCACAGACTGTGGCAAAGCACTTTCATTGAAAAGGTTGTCAAGCTTCCAAGAAATTACGAGTTTCCAAAATACCAGCAAATATTTTTTCACCCAACTTGATGATACTTTTGGCAATGATCAGTACACATATCCCACTTGGCTCACCAAATTTTCTTCTTCTAGGTTGAAGCGTTCATTTACAGTAGCAGTTTTTATTTTTAGGTTTCACTCTCTTCTCTCCTATATAAATAGATGAATTTGGAACTCTAAATTCAACATGGTTTGTCGTAGCTCTTTGAAACTTGAGAAAATAAAATAGTTCTCAGTTTTGTCTCTATGGTTTATTACCACTTCAAGTAGCCCTATGCAGAGACTGTGGAAAAGCAATTTCATTAAAAGGGTTTGCCAAGCTTCAAAGAAATTACAAGTTTCCGAAATACCAGCAAATATTTATTCACTAAATCTTGATGATTCTTAGTGGTAATGATCAGTACACAAATCCCACTTAGCTGACTAAGTTTTATTCTTCTAGGTTGAAGCGTTCCTTTACAGTAGCAGTTTTTATTTTTAGGTTTCACTCTGTACTCCCCTATATAAATAGATGAATTTGGAACTCTAAATCCAACATACTTTGTAGTAGCTCTTTGAAATTTGACAAAATAAAGTAGTTCTCAGTTTTGTCTCTATGGTTTGTTTCCTCTTCAATTAGCCCTAAGCAGAGACTGGCGAACAGCACTTTCATTGAAAGGGGTTGCTAATCTTCCAAGAAATTACGAGTTTCCGACATACCAGCAAATATTTTTTCACCCAATCTTGATGATTCTTGATTGTAATGATCAGTACACAAATCCCACTTGGCTCACCAAATTTTGTTTTTCTAGGTTGAAGCATTAGTTACAGTAGCAGTTTATATTTTTAGGTTTCACTCTGTTCTCTCCAATACAGATAGATGAATTTTGAACTCTAAATACAACATGGTTTGTAGTAGCACTTTGAAACTTGAAAAAATAAAGTTGTTCTCCGTTTTGTCTCTATGGTTTGTTTCCTCTTCATGTAGCCCTAAGCAGAGACTGGCGAAAAGCACTTTCATTGAAAGGGGTTGCTAAGCATCCAAGAAATTATGAGTTTCCGAAATACCAGCATATATTTTTTCACCAAATCTTGATGATACTTGGTGGAAATGATCAGTACCTAAATCCCACTTGGCTCACCAAATTTTGTGCTTCTAGGTTGAAGCGTTCGTTTATAGGAGCAGTTTGTATTTTTAGGTTTCACTCTGTTCTCTCCTATATAGTTAGATGAATTTGGAACTCTAAATCCAACATCGTTTGTATTAGCTCTTTGTAACTTGACAAAAGAAAGTAGTTCTCAGTTTTGTCTCTATGGTTTGTTTCCTCTTCAAGTAGCCCTAAGAAGAGACTGGTGAAAAGCACTTTCATTGAAAGGGGTTGCCAATCTTCCAAGAAATTACGAGTTTCCGAAATACCAGCAAATATTTTTTCACCCAATCTTGATGATTCTTGATGGTAATGATCAGTACACAAATCCCACTTGGCTCACCAAATTTTGTTCTTCTAGGTTGAAACGCTCGTTTACAGTAGCAGTTTTTATTTTTAGGTTTCCCTCTGTTCTCTCCTATATAAATAGATGAATTTGGAACTCCAAATCCAACATGGTTTGTAGTAGCTCTTTGAAACTTGACAAAATAAAGTAGTTCTCAGTTTTGTCTCTATGGTTTGTTGACTCTTCAAGTAGCCCTAATCAGAGAACGCGAAAAGCACTTTCATTGAAAGGGGTTGGCAAGCGTCGAAGAATCTACAAGTTTCCGAAATACCAGCAAATATTTTTTTACCCAAACTTGATGATACTTGGTGGTAATGATCAGTACACAAATCCTACTTGGCTCACCAAATTTTGTTCTTCTAGGTTGAAGCGTTCTTTTACAATAGCAGTTTATATTTTTAGGTTACACTCTGTTCTCTCCTATGTAGATAGATGAATTTGGAACTCCAAATCCAACATGGTTTTTAGTAGCTCTTTGAAACTTGACAAAATAAAGTAGTTCTCAGTTTTGTTTTTATGGTTTGTATCCTGTTCAAGTAGCCCTATGCAGAGTCTGTAGAAAAGCACTTTCATGAAAAGAGGTTGACAAGCTTCCAAGAAATTACGAGTTTCCAAAATAACGGCAAATATTTTTTCACCCAATCTTGATGATACTTGGTGGTAATGATCTGTACACAAATCCCACTTGGCTCACCAACTTTTGTTCTTATAGGTTGAAGCGATCGTTTACAATAGCAGTTTATATTTCTAGGTTACACTCTGTTCTCTCCTATATAGATAGATGAATTTGGAACTCCAAATCCAACATGGTTTGTAGTAGCTCTTTGAAACTTGCCAAGATAAAGTAGTTCTCAGTTTTGTCTTTATGGTATGTATCCTCTTCAAGTAGCCCTATGCAGAGTCTGTGGAAAAGCACTTTCATGGAAAGAGGTTGACAAGCTTCCAAGAAATTACGAGTTTCCGAAATACCGGCAAATATTTTTTCACCCAATCTTGATTATACTTGGTGGAAATGATCAGAACACAAATCCCAGTTGACTTACCAAATTTTGTTCTTCTATGTTGCAGTGTTGGTTTTCAGTAGCAGTTTTTATTTTTAGGTTTCACTGTGTTCTCTCCTATATAGATAGATGAATTTGGAACTCTAAATCCAACATCGTTTGTATTAGCTCTATGAATCTTGACAAAAGAAAGTAGTTCTCAGTTTTGTCTCTATGGTTTGTTTCTTCTTCAAGTAGCCCTAAGCAGAGACTGGCGAAAACCACTTTCATTGAAAGGGGTTGCCAATCTTCCAAGAAATTACGACTTTCCGAAATACCAGCAAATATTTTTTCACCCAATCTTGATGATTCTTGATGGTAATGATCAGTACACAAATCCCACTTGGCTCACCAAATTTTGTTCTTCTAGGTTGAAGCGCTCATTTACAGTAGCAGTTTTTATTTTAAGGTTTCACTCTGTTGTTTCCTATATGGATAGATGAATTTGGAACACTAAAATCAACATGGTTTGTAGTAGCTCTTTGAACCTTGACAAAATAAAGTAGTTCTCAGTTTTGTCTCGATGGTTTGTTTCCTCTTCAAGTAGCCCTAAGCAGAGACTGGCGAAAAGCACTTTCATTGAACGGGGTTGCCAAGCTACCAAGAAATTACGAGTTTCCAAAATGCCAGCAAATGTTTTTTCACCAAATCTGGATGATACTTGCTGGTAATGATCAGTGCACAAATCCCACTTGGCTCAACAAATTTTGTTCTTCTAGGTTGAAGCGTTCGTTTACACTAGCAGTTTTTATTTTATGTTTCCTTGTGTTCTCTCCTATATAGATATGTGAATGTGGAACTCCAAATCCAACATGGTTTGTAGTAGCTCTTTGTAACTTGACAAAATAAAGTAGTTCTCAGTTTTGTCTATATGGTTTGTTTCCTCTCCAAGTAGCCCTAACCAGAGACTGGCAAAAAGCACTTTCATTGAAAGGGGTTTCCGTAATACCAGAAAATATTTTTCTCCCCATCTTGATGATACTTGGAGGTAATGATCAGTACAGAAATCCCACTTGGCTCACCAAAATTTGTGCTTCTAGGTTTAAGCGTTCGTTTACAGTAGTAATTTTTATTTTTACGTTTCCCTCTGTTCTCTACTATATAGATAGAAGAATTTGGAACTCCAAATCCAACAAGGTTTTTAGTAGCTCTTTGAATCTTGACAAAATAAAGTAGTTCTCAGTTTTGTCTCTATGGATTCTATCTTCCTTAAGTAGCCCTAAGCAGAGATAGTGGAAAAGCACTTTCATAGAAAGGGGTTGCGAATCTTCCAAAAAATTACGAGTTTCCGAAATACCAGCAAATATTTTTTCACCCAATCTTGATGATACTTGGTGGTAATAATCAGTACACAAATCCCACTTGGCTCACCAAATTTTGTGCTTCTAGGTTGAAGCGTTTGTTTACAGTAGCAGTTTTTATGTTTAGGTTTCACCCTCTTCTCTCCTATATAAATAGATAAATTTCAAACACAAAATCCAACATGGTTTGTAGTAGCTCTTTGAAACTGGAAAAAATAAAGTAGTTCTCTGTTTTGTCTCTATGGTTGGTTTCTTCTTCAAGTAGACCTACGCAGAGACTGTGGAAAAGCACTTTCATTGAAAGGGGTTGCCAAGCGTCCAAGAATATACGAGTTTCCGAAATACCAGCAAATATTTTTTCACCCAATCTTGATGATACTTGGTGGTAATGATTAGAATACAAATCCCACTTGGCTCACCAAATTTTGTTCTTCTAGGTTGAAGTGTTTGTTTACAGTAGCAATTTTGTAGTTAGGTTTCACTCTGTTCTCTCCTATACAGATAGGTGAAGGTGGAACTCTAAATCCAACATGGTTTGTAGTAGGTCTTCGAAACTGACAAAATAAAGTGGTTCTCAGTTTTGTCTCTATGGTTTTGTTTCCTCTCCAAGTAGCCCTAAGCAGAGACTGGCGAAAAGCACTTTCATTGAAAGCGGTTTCCAGGCTTCCAAGAAATTAGGAGTCTCCAATACACCAGCAAATATTTTTTCACCCAATCTTGATGATACATGACGGTAATGATCAGTTCACAAATCCCACTTGGATGACCAAATTTTGTTCTTCTAGGTTTAAGCGCTCGCTTACAGTAGCAATTTTTATTTTTAAGTTTCCCTCTGTTCTCTCCTATATAGATAGATGAATTTGGAACTCTAAATGCAACATGGTTTGTAGTAGCTCTTTGAATCTTGACAAAATTAATTAGTTCTCAGTTTTGTCTCTATGGATTCTATCCTCTTCTAGTAGCCCTAAGCAGAGATAGTGGAAAAGAACTTTCATAGAAAGTGGTTGCCAATCATCCAAGAAATTACGAGTTTCTGAAATACCAGCAAATATTTTTTCACCCAATCTTAATGATTCATGATGGTAATGATCAGTTCAAAAATCCCACTTGGCTCACCAAATTTTGTTCTTCTAGGTTGAAGCGCTCGCTTACAGTAGCAATTTTTATTTTTACGTTTTCCTCTGTTCTGTCCTATATAGATAGATGAATTTGGAACACTAAATCCAACATGGTTTGTAGTAGCTCTTTGAATCTTGACAAAATAAAGTAGTTCTCAGTTTTGTCTCTATGGATTCTATCCTCTTCAAGTAGCCCTAAGCAGAGATAGTGGAAAGGCACTTTCATTGAAAGGGGTTGCCAATCTTCCAAGAAATTACGAGTTTTCGAAATATCAGCAAATATTTTTCACCCAATCTTGATGATACTTGGTGGTAATGATCAGTTCACAAATCCCACTAGGCTCAAAAATTTTGTGCTTCTAGGTTGAAGCGTTCGTTTACAGCAGCAGTTTAAAATTTTAAGTTTCCCTCTGTTCTCTCCTATCTAGATAGATGAATTTGGAACTCCAAATCCAACATGGTTTGTAGTAGCTCTTTGAAACTTGAGATTATAAAGTAGTTCTCAGTTTTTTCTCTATGGTTTGCTTCCTCGTCAAGTAGCCCTATGCAGAGACTGTGGAAAAGCACATTCATTGAAAGGGGTTGCCAAGCTTCCAAGAAATTACGAGTTTCTGAAATACCAGCAAGTATTTTTTCACCCAATCTTTATGATACTTGGTGGTAATGATCAGTATACCATTCCCACTTGGCTCACCAAATTTTGTTCTTCTAGGTTGAAGCGTTCGTTTACAGTAGCAGTTTTTATACTTACGTTTCACTCTGTTCTTTCCTATACAGATAGGTGAATGTGGAACTCTAAATCCAACACGGTTTGTAGTAGCTCTTTGAAACTTGACAAAATAAGGTAGTTCTCAGTTTTGTCTCTATGGTTTGTTTCCTCTCCAAGTAGCCCTAAGCAGAGACTGGCGAAAAGACTTTCATTGAAAGGAGTTTCCAGGCTTCCAAGAAATTACCAGTTTCCGAAATACCAGCAAATATTTTTCTCCCAATCTTGATGATACATGGTGGTAATGATCAGTACACAAATTCAACTTGGCTCACCCAAATTTGTGCTTCTAGGTTGAAGCCTTCGTTTACAGTAGCAATTTTTATTTTTATGTTTCCCTCTGTTCTCTCCTATATAGATAGATGAATTTGGAACTACAAATCCAACTAAGTTTGTAGTAGCTCTTTGAAACTTGACAAAATACAGTAGTTCTCAGTTTTGTCTCTATGGATTCTTTCCTCTTCAAGTAGCCCTAAGCAGAGATAGTGGACAAGCACTTTCATAGAAAGGGGTTGCCAATCTTCCAAGAAATTATGAGTTTCTGAAATACCAGCAAATATTTTTTCACACAATCTTGATGATTCATGATGGTAATGATCAGTACACAAATCCCACGTGGCTCACCAAATTTTGCTCTTCTAGGTTGAAGCGTTCGTTTACAGTAGCACTTTTTATTATGAGGTTTCACTCTGTTCTCTCCTGTATAGATAGATGAATTTGGAACTCTAAATCCAACATGGTTTGTAGTAGCTGTTTGAAACTTGAAAATATAAAGTAGTTCTCTGTTTTGTATCTATGGTTTGTTTCCTCTTCAAGTAGCCCTAACCAGAGACTGTGGATAAGCACTTTCATTGTGAAAGTATGCCAATCTTCCAAAAAATTACGAGTTTCCGAAATACCGGCAAATATTTTTTCACCAATTTGATGATTCATGATGGTAATGATCAGTACACAAATCCCACTTGGCCCACCAAATTTTGCTCTTCTAGGTTGAAGCGTTATTTACAGTAGCAGTTTTTATTTTTATGTTTCCCTCTGTTCTCTCCTATATAGATAGATGAATTTGGAACTACAAATCCAACAAAGTTTGTAGTAGCTCTTTGAAACTTGACAAAATACAGTAGTTCTCAGTTTTGTCACTATGGATTCTTCCTCTTCAGTAGCCCTAAGCAGAGATAGTGGAAAAGCACTTTCATAGACAGGGGTTGCCAATCTTCCAAGAAATTATGAGTATCCGAAATACCAGCAATATTTTTTCACCCAACTCTTGATGATTCATGATGGTAAAGATCAGTACACAAATCCCACGTGGCTCACCAAATTTTGCTCTTCTAGGTTGAAGCGTTCATTTACAGTAGCACTTTTTATTATGAGGTTTCACTCTGTTCTCTCCTGTATAGATAGATGAATTTGAACTCCTAAATCCAAAATGGTTTGTAGTAGCTCAATGAAACTTGACAAAATAAAGCAGTTCTCAGTTTTGTCTGAATGGTTTGTTTCCTCTTCAAGTAGCCCTATGCAGAGACTGGCAAAAAGCACTTTCATTGAAAGTTGTTGCCAACCTTCCAAGAAATTACGAGTTTCCGAAATACCAGCAAATGTTTTTTCACCCAATATTGATGATACTTGGTGGTAATGGATCAGTACACAAATCCCACTTGGCTCACCAAATTCTGTTCTTCTGGGATGAAGCGTTCGTTTACAGTAGCACTTTTTATTTTTATGTTTCACTCTATTCTCTCTTATATAGATAGATGAATTTGGAACTCCAAATCCAACATGGTTTGTAGTAGCTCTTTGAAACTTGAAAAATAAAGTGGTTCTCAGTTTTGAATCTATGGTTTGATTCCTCTTCAAGTAGCCCTATGCAGAGACTGTGGAAAAGTTCTTTCATTGAAAGGTGTTGCCAAGCTTCCAAGAAATTAGAGTTTCCGAAATAACAGCAAATATTTTTTCACCCAAACTTGATTATACATGATGATAAATGATCAGTACACAAATCCCACTGGCTCACCAAGTTTTCTTCTTCTAGGTTGAAGCGTTCGTTTACAGTAGCAGTTTTTATAGTTAGGTTTCACTCTGTTCTCTCATATACAGATATGTGAATGTGGAACTCTAAATCCAACATGGTTTGTAGTAGCTCTTTGTAACTTGACAAAATAAAGTAGTTCAGTTTTGTCTATATGGTTTGTTTCCTCTCCATGTAGCCCTAAGCAGAGACTGGCAAAAGCACTTTCATTGAAAGGGGTTCGAGGCTTTCAAGAAATTAGGATTTTCCGTAATACCAGCAAATATTTTTCTCCCATCTTGATGATACTTGGTGGTAATGATCAGTACAGAAATCCCACTGCTTCACCAAAATTTGTACTTCTAGAGTTGAAGCGTTCGTTTACAGTAGTAATTTTTATTTTCACGTTTCCTCTGTTCTCTCCTATATAGTTATAGAAGATTTGGAACTCCAAATCCAACAAAGTTTGTAGTAGCTCTTTGCATCTTGAGAACATAAAGTAGTTCTCAGTTTTGTCTCTATGGATTCTATCTTCCTTAAGTAGCCCTAAGCAGCCATAGTGGAAAAGCACTTTCATACAAAGGGGTTGCCAATCTTCCAAAAAAATTACGAGTTTCCGAAATACCAGCAAATATTTTTTCACCCAATCTTGATGATACATGATGGTAATGATCAGTACACAAATCCCACTTGGCTCACCAAATTTTGTTCTTCTAATTTGAAGCGCTCGCTTACAGTAGCAGTTGTTATTTTTAGGTTTCACTCTGTTCTCTCCTATATAGATAGATGAATTGGGAACTCTAATCCAAAATGGTTTGTAGTAGCTCTTTGAAACTTGACAAAATAAAGTAGTTCTCAGTTTTTGTATATATGGTTTGTTTCCTCTTCAAGTAGCCCTAACAGAGAGTGTGGAAAAGCACTTTAATTGAAAAAGTTTGCCAATCTTCCCAGAAATTACGAATTTCCGGTATACCAGCAAATATTTTTTCACCCAATCTTGATGATACATGATGGTAATGATCAGTACACAAATCCCACTAGGCTCACCAAATTTTGTTCTTTCTATGTTGAAGCGTTATTTACAGTAGCATTTTTTATTTTTAGTTTCACTCTGTTCTCTCCTATACAGATAGATGAATTTGGAACACTAAAACCAACATGGTTTGTAGTATCTCTTTGAAACTTGACAAAATAAGGTAGTTCTCAGTTTGTCTCTATGTTTTGTTTCCTCTTCAAGTAGCTCTATGCAGAGACTGTGGAAAAGCACTTTCATTTGAAAGGGGTTGCCAAACTTCCAAGAAATTACGAGTTTCCGAAATACCAGCAAATATTTTTTCACCCAATCTTGATGATACTTGATGTTAGTGATCAGTACACAAATCCCACTAAGCTCACCAAAGCTTGTTCTTCTAGGTTGAAGCGTTCGTTTAGTAGCAGTTTTTATTTTTAGTTTTCACTCTCTTCTCTCCTATATAGATAGATGAATTTGGAACTCTAAATACAACATGGTTGTAGTAGCTCTTTGAAACTTGACAAAATAAAGTACTTCTCAGTTTTGTCTCTATGGTTGGTTTCCTCTTCAAGTAGCCCTATTCAGAGACTGGAGAAAAGCACTTTCATTTTAAGGGGTTGCAAACCTTCCAAGAAATTACGATTTTCCCGAAACAAGCAAATATTTTTTCACCCAATCTTGATGATACTTGGTGGTAATAATCAGTACACAAATCCCACTTCGCTCAACAAATTTTGTTCTTCTAGGTTGCAGCGTTCGTTTACAGTACCAGTTTTTATAGTTATGTTTCACTCTGCTCTCTCCTATAGAGAATGGTGAAAGTGGAACTCTAAATCCAACATGGTTTGTAGTAGCTCTTTGAAACTTGACAAAATAAAGTAGTTCTCAGTTTTGTCTCTATTGGTTTGTTTCCTCTCCAAGTAGCCCTAAGCAGATACTGGCGAAAAGCACTTTCATTGAAAGGGTTTTCCAGGGTTCCAAGAAATTACGAGTTTCTGAAATACCAGCAAATATTTCTCTCCCAATCTTGATGATACTTGGTGGTAATGATCAGTACACAATTCCCACTTGGCTTACCAAAATTTGTACTTCTAGGTTGAAGCGTTCATTTACAGTAGCAATTTTATTTTTATGTTTTCCTCTTTTCTCTCCTATATAGATAGATGAATTTGGAACGCTAAATCCAACGTGGTTTCTAGTAGCTCTTTGAAACTTGACAAAATAAAGCAGTTCTCAGTTTTGTCTCTATGGTTTGTTTCCTTTTCAAGTAGCCCTATGCAGAGACTGGCGAAAAGCACTTTCATTGAAAGGGGTTGCAACCTTCCAAGAAATTACGAGATGCCGAAATTCCAGCAAATATTTTTCACCCAATCTTTATGATACCTGGTGGTAATGATCACTACACAAATCCACTTGGCTCACCAAATTTTGTGCTTCTAGGTTGAAGCGTTCGTTTACAGCAGCAGTTTAAATTTTAGGTTTCCCTCTGTTCTCTCCTATATAGATAGATGAATTTGTAACTCCAAATCCAACATGGTTTGTAGTACCTCTTTGAAACTTGAGAAAATAAAGTAGTTCTCAGTTTGTCTCTATGGTTTGTTTCCTCTTCAAGTAGCCCTATGCAGAGACAGTGGAAAAGCACTTTCATTGAAAGGGGTTGCCAAGCTTCCAGAAATTACGAGTTTCCGAATACCAGCAAATATTTTTTCACCCAATCTTGATGATACTTGGTGGTAATGATCACTATACAAGTCTCACTTGGCTCACCAAATTTTGTTGTTTCTAGGTTGAAACTTTCGTTTAAAGTAGCAGTTTTTATTAATAGGTTTCACTCTGTTCTCCCCTATACAGATAGATGAATTTGGAACTATAAATCCAACATGGTTTGTAGTAGCTCTTTGAAACTTGACAAAATAAAGTAGTTCTCATTTTGTCTCTATGGTTTGTTTCCTCTTCAAGTAGCTTTAAGGCAGAGACTGTGGAAAAGCACTTTCATTGAAAGGGGTCGCAAACGTCCAAGAATCTACTAGTTTCCAAAATACCAGCAATATTTTTTCACCCAATCTTTATGATACTTGGTGGTAATGATCAGTATACCATTCCCACTTGGCTCTCCAAAATTTGTTCTTCTAGGTTTTAAGCGTTTATTTACACTAGCAATTTTTATACTCTAGGTTTCACTCTGTTCTTTCTATACAGATAGGTGAATGTGAACTCTAAATCCAACATGGTTTGTAGTAGCTCTTTGAAACTTGACAAAATAAAGCAGTTCTCAGTTTTGTCTCTATGGTTTGTTTCTTATTCAAGTAGCCCAATGCAGAGACTGGCGAAAAGCACTTTCATTGAAAGGTGTTGCCAACCTTCCAAGAAATTACGAATTTCCGAAATACCAGCACACATTTTTTCACCCAATCGTGATGATACTTGGTGGTAATGATCAGTACACAAATCCCACTTGGCTCACCAATTTTGTACTTCTAGGTTGAAGCGTTCGTTTACAGCAGCAGTTTAAATTTTTAGGTTTCCCTCTGTTCTCTCCTATATAGATAGATGAATTTGGAACACCAAATCCAACATGGTTTGTAGTAGTTCTTTGAAACTTGACAAAATAAAGTGGTTCTCAGTTTTGTTTCTATGGTTTGTTTCCTCTTCAAGTAGCCCTATGCAGAGACTGGCGAAAAGGACTTTCATTGTAAGGGTTGCCAACCTTCCAAGAAATTACGATTTTCCGAAATACCAGCAAATATTTTTTCGCCCAATCATGATGATACTTGATAGTGTTGATCAGTACACAAATAACACTTGGCTCACCAAATTTTGTGCTTCTAGGTTGAAGCCTTCGTTTCCAATTACAGTTTAAATTTTCAGGTTTCCCTCTGTTCTCTCCTATATAGATAGATGAATTTGGAACACCAAAACCAACAGGGTTTGTAGTACCCCTTAGAAACTTGACAAAATAAAGTTGTTCTCCGTTTTGTCTCTATGGTTTGTTTCCTCTTCAAGTAGCATATGCAGAGACTGGCAAAAAGCACTTTCATTGAAAGGGGTTGTAAACCTTCCAAGAAATCACGATTTTCCGAAATACCAGCAAATATTTTTCACCCAAATCTTGATGATACTTGGTGGTAATGATCAGTTCACAAATCCCACTTGGCTCACCAAATTTTTTCTTCTAGCTTGAAGCGCTCGCTTACAGTAGCAATTTTTATTTTTACGTTTCACTCTGTTCTCTCTATATAGATAGATGAATTTGGAACTCTAAATCCAACATGGTTTGTAGTAGCTCTTTGAATCTTGACAAAATAAAGTAGTTCTCAGTTTTGTCTCTATGGATTCTATCCTCTTCAAGTAGCCCTATGCAGAGATAGTGGAAAAGCACTTTCATAGAAAGGGGTTGCCAATCTCAAGAAATTACGAGTTTCCGAAATACCAGCAAACATTTTCTACCCAATCTTGATGATACTTGATGGTGATGATCAGTACCAAATCCCACTTGGCTCACCAAATTTTGTTCTTCTAGGTTGAAGCGTTCGTTTACAGTAGCGGTTTTATTTTTAGGTTTCACACTCTTCTCTCCTATATTGATAGATGAATTTGGAACTCTAAATCCAACATGCTTTGTAGTAGCTCTCCGAAACTTGACAAAATTAAGTCGTCCCAGTTTTGTGTCTATGGTATGTTTTCTCTTCAAGTAGCCCTAAGCAGAGACTGTGAAAAGCCACTTTCATTGAAAGGGGTTGCAATCCTTTCAAAAAATTACGAGTTTCCGAAATACCAGCAAATATTTTTTCACCCAATCTTGATGATACTGGGTGGTAATGATCAGTACATAAATCGCACTTGGCTCACCAATTTTTTTGCTACTAGGTTGAAGCGTTCGTTTACAGTAGCAGTTTTTATTTTAGGTTTCCCTCTGTTCCCTCCTGTATAGATAGATGAATTTGAAACTCCACATCCAACGGTTTGTAGTAGCTCTTTGAAACTTGACAAAATAGAGTCGTCCCAGTTTTGTCTCTATGGTATGTTTTCTCTTCAAGTAGCCCTAAGCAAAGACTGTGAAAAGCACTTTCATTGAAAGGGGTTGCAAACTTTTCAAGAAATTACGAGTTTCCGAAATACCTGCAAATATTTTTTCACCCAATCTTGATGATACTTTGTGGTAATGATCAGTACACAAATCCCACTTGGCTCACCAAGTTTTGTTCTTCTAGGTTGAACCGTTCGTTTACAGTAGCAGTTTTATCTTTAGGTTTCACTGGGTACTCTCCTATATAGATAGATGAATTTGGAACTCTAAATCCAACATGGTTTGTAGTAGCTCTTTGAAACTTGACAAAATAAAGTAGTTCTCAGTTTTGTATCTGTGGTTTGTTTCCTCTTCAAGTAGCCCTAACCAGAGACTGTGGACAAGCCCTTTCATTGAAAAATTTTGCCAATCTTCCAAGAAATTACGAGTTTCCGAAATACCAGCAAATATTTTTTCACCCAATCTTGATGATACATGATGGTAATGATCAGTACACAAATCCCACTAGGCTCACCAAATTTTGTTCTGCTAAGTTGAAGCGTTATTTAGAGTAGCAGTTTTTATTTTTAGGTTTCACTCTGTTCTCTCCTATACAGATTGATGAATTTGGAACACTAAATCCAACATGGTTTGTAGTATCTCTTTGAAACTTGACAAAATAAAGTAGTTCTCAGCTTTGTCTCTATGTTTTGTTTCAGCTTCAAGTAGCTCTAGGCAGAGACTGTGGAAAAGCAATTTCATTGAAAGGGGTTGCCAAACTTCCAAGAAATTTCGAGTTTCCAAAATACCAGCAAATATTTTTCTCCCAATCTTGATGATACTTGGTGGTAATGATCAGTACACTAATCCCACTTGGCTCACCAAAATTTGTGCTTCTAGGTTGAAGCGTTCGTTTCAAGTAGCAATTTTTATTTTTACGTTTACCTCTGTTCTCCCCTATATAGATAGATGAATTGTTAACTCCAAATCCAAAAAGGTTTGTAGTAGCTCTTTGAATCTTGACAAAATAAAGTAGTTCTCAGATTTGTCTCTATGGATTCTATCCTCTTCAAGTAGCCATAAGCAGAGATAGTTGAAAAGAACTTTCATAGAACAGGGTTGCCAATCTTCCAAGAAATTACGAGATTCCGAAATACCAACAAATATTTTTTCACCCAATCTTGATGATACATGATGGTAATGATCAGTACACAAATCCCACTTGACTCACCAAATTTTGTTCTTCTAGGTTGAAGAGCTCGCTTACAGTAGCAATTTTTATTTCTAGGTTTCACTCTGTTGTCTCCTATATAGATAGATGAATTTGGAACTCTAAAAACAACATGGTTTGTAGCAGATCTTTGAAACTTGACAAAATAATGTTGTTCTCCTTTTTGTCTCTATGGTTTGTTTCCTCTTCAAGTAGCCCTAAGCAGAGACTGGCGAAAAGCACTTTCATTGAAATGGGTTGCCATCTTCCAAGAAATTATGAGTATCCGAAATACCAGCAAATATTTTTTCACCCAATCTTGATGATACATGGAGGTAATGATCAGTACACAAATCCCACTTGGCTCACCAAATTTTGTTCTTCTGGGTTGAATCGATCATTTACAGTAGCAGTTTTTATTTTAGGTTTCACTCTGTTGTCTCTTATATACATAGATGAATTTGGAACTCAAAATCCAACATGGTTTGTAGTAGCTCTTTGAAAATTGACTAAATAAATTAGTTCTCAGTTTTTTCTCTATGGTTTGTTTCCTCTTCAATTAGCCCTATGCAGAGACTGTGGAAAGAACTTTAATTGAAAGGGTTTGTCAAGCTTCGAAGAAATTACGATTTTCTGAAATACCAGCAAATGTATTTCTCCCAATCGTGATGATACTTGGTGGTAATGATCAGTACACAAATCCCACTTGGCTCACCAAATTTTGGTCTTCTAGGTTGAAGCGTTCGTTTACAGTAGCAGTTTTTATTTTTAGGTTTCACTCTGTTGTCTCCTATACAGATAGATGAATTTGGAACTGTAAATCCAACATGGTTTGTAGTAGCTCTTTGAAACTTGACAAAATAAAGTAGTTCTCAGTTTTGTATCTATGTTTTTTTTTCTTCAAATAGCCCTATCCAGAAACTGTGGAAAAGCACTTTCATTGAAAAAGTTTGCCAAAATTCCAAGAAATTACGAGTTTCCGAAATACCAGCAAATATTTTTTCACCCAATCTTGATAATACTTTTAGATGATGATCAGTACACAAATCCCACTTGGCTCATCAAATTTTGTTCTTCTGGGTTGAAGCGTTCATTTACAGAAGCAGTTTTTATTTTTAGGTTTCACTCTCTTCTCTCCTATATAAATAGATGAATTACGAACTCTAAATCCAACATGGTTTGTAGTAACTCTTTGAAACGTGACAAATATAGTAGTTCGCAGTTTTGTCTCTATGGTTTGTTTCCTCTTCAAGTAGCCCTATGCAGAGACTGTGGAATAGCACTTTCATTGAAAGGGGTTGCCAAGCGTCCAAGAATCCAAGAGTTTTCGAAATAACAGCAAATATTTTTTACCCAATCTTGATGATACTTGGTGGTAATGATCAGTATACTAATCCCACTTGGCTCACCAAATTTTGTTTTTCTAGGTTGAAGCGTTCGTTTACACTAGCAGTTTTTATAGTTAGGTTTCACTCTGTTCTCTCCTCTACAGATAGGTGAAGGTGGAACACAAAATCCAACATGGTTTGCAGTAGCTCTTTGAAACTTGACAAAATAAAGTAGTTCTCAGTTTTGTCTCTATGGTTTGTTTCCTCTTCAAGTAGCCCTATGCAGAGAATGGCGAAAAGCACTTTCATTGAAAGGGGTTTCCAGGCTTCCAAGAAATTACGAGTTTCGGAAATACCAGCAAATATTTTTTCACCCAATCTTGATGATACTTGGTGGTAATCATCAGTACACAAATCCCACTTGGCTCACCAAATTTTGTGCTTGTAGGTTGAAGCGTTCGTTTACAGGAGCAGTTTAAATTTTTAAGTTTCACTCTGTTCTCTCCTATATAGATAGATGAATTTGGAATCTAAATCCAACATGGTTTTAGAAGCTCTTTGAAACTTGACAAAATAAAGTCGTTCTCAGTTTTGTCTCTGTGGTTTTTTTCCTCTTCAAGTAGCCCTGTGCAGAGACTTTGGAAAAGCACTTTAATTTAAAGGGGTTGTCAAGCTTCCAATAAATTACCAGTTTCCGAAATTCCAGCAAATATTTTTACACCCAATCTTGATGATACTTGGTGGTAATGATAAGTACGCAAATCCCACTTGGCTCCCAAATTTGTTCTTCTATGTTGAAGCGTTCGTTTACAGTAGCAGTTTTTATATTTAGATTTCACTCTGTTCTCTCCTATATGGATAGACGAATTTGGAACTCTAAATCCAACATGGTTTGTATAACCTCTTTAAATCTTGACAAAATAAAGTAGTTCTCAGTTTTGTCTCAATGGTTTATTTACTCTTCAAGTAGACCTAATGCGAGACTGACGAAAAGCACTTTCATTGAAAGGGGTTGCCAAGCGTCCAAGAATCTACGAGTTTCCGAAATACCAGCAAATAATTTTTCACCCAATCTTGATGATACTAGGTGGTAATCATCAGTACACAAATCCCAATTCGCTCACCAAATTTTGTTCTTCTAGGTTGAAGTGTTCGATTACAGTAGTAGTTTTTATTTTTAGGTTTCACTCTGTTGTCTCCTATATAGATAGATGAATTTGGAACTCTAAATCCAACATGGTTTGTAGTAGCTCTTTGAAACTTGACAAAATAAAGTAGTTCTCAGTTTTGTCTCTATGGTTTCTTTCCTCTTTACGTAGCCCTAAGCAGAGCCTGTGTATAAACACTTTCATTTATAGGGGTTGCCAAGCTTCCAAGAATCTACGAGTTTCCGAAATACCAGCAAATATTTTTTTACCCAATCTTGATGATACTTGGTGAAATGATCAGTACACAAATCCCACTTGGCCATCAAATTTTGTTCTTCTAGATTGAAGCGTTCTTTTACAGTAGCAGTTTTTTATTTTTAGGTTTCACTCTGTTATCTCCGATATAGATAGACGAATTTGGAACTCTAAATCCAACATGGTTTGTAGTAGCTCTTTGTAAAATGACAAAATAAAGTAGTTCTCAGTTTTGTCTCTATGGTTTGTTTCCTCTTCAATTTGCCCTATGCAGAGACTGTGGAAAAGCAGTTTAATTGAAAGGGGTTGCCAAGCTTCCAAGAAATTACTATTTTCCGAAATACCAGCAAATATTTTTTCACCCAATCTTGATGATACTTCGTGGTAATGATCAGTACACAAATCCCAGTTGGCTCACCAAATTTTGTTCTTCTAGGTTGAAGCGTTCGTTTACAGTAGCAGTTTTTATATTTAGGTTTCACTTTGTTCTCTCCTATATAGGCAGACGAATTTGCAACTCTAAATCCAACATGGTTTGTAGTAGCTCTTTGAAACTTGACAAAATAAAGTAGTTCTCAGTTTTGTTTCTATGGTTTGTTTCCTCTTCATGTAGCCCTATGCACAGACTGTCGAAAAGCACTTACATTGAAAGGGGTTGCCAAGCTTCCAAGAAATTACGAATTTCCGAAATACAAGCAAATATTTTTTCACCGAATCTTGATGATACTTAGTGGTAATGATTAGTACACAAATCCCACTTGGCTCACCAAACTTGTCTTTCTAGGTTGAAGCGTTCATTTACAGTAGCAGTTTAAATTTTTAGGTTTCACTCTGTTCTCTCCTATATAGATAGATGAATTTGGAATCTAAATCCAACATTGTTTTAGAAGCTCTTTGAAACTTGACAAAATAAAGTCGTTCTCAGTTTTGCCTCTGAGGTTTGGTTCCTCTTCAAGTAGCCCTGTGCAGAGACTGTGGAAAGTACTTTAATTTAAAGGGGTTGCCAAGCTTCAAATAAATTACCAGTTTCTGAAATTCCAGCAAATATTTTTACACCCAATCTTGATGACACTTGGTGGTAATGATCAGTACGCAAATCCACTTGGCTCCCAATTTTTGTTCTTCTATGTTGAAGCGTTCGTTTACAGTAGCAGTTTTTATTTTTAGATTTCACTCTGTTCTCTCCTATATAGATAGACGAATTTGGAACTCTAAATCCAACATGGTTTGTAGTAGCTCTTTGAAACTTGACAAAATAAAGTAGTTCTCAGTTTTGTCTCTATGGTTTCTTTCCTCTTCCCGTAGCCCTAAGCAGAGACTCTGGATAAGCACTTTCATTTATAGGGGTTGCCAAGCTTCCAAGAAATTACGAGTTTCCGAAATACCAGCAAATATTTTTTTACCCAATCTTGATGATACTTGGTGGTAATTATCAGTACACAAATCCCACTTGGCCATCAAATTTTGTTCTTCTAGATTGAAGCGTTCGTTTACAGTAGCAGTTTTTATTTTTAGGTTTCAATCTGTTCTCTTCTATATAGATAGACGAATTTGGAACTCTAAATCCAACATGGTTTGTAGGAGCTCTTTGTAAAATGACAAAATAAAATAGTTCTCAGTTTTGTCTCTATGGTTTGTTTCCTCTTCAATTAGCCCTATGCAGAGACTGTGGAAAAGCACTTTCATTGAAAGGGGTTTCCAAGCGTCCAAAAAACGACGATTTTCCGAAATACCAGCAAATATTTTTCACCCAAACTTGATGATACTTTTAGGTGAAGATCAGTACACAAATCCCACTTGGCTCACCAACTTTTGTTCTTCTAGGTTGAAGCGTTATTTACAGTACCAGTTTTTATTTTTAGGTTTCACTCTGTTCTCTCTTATACAGATAGATGAATTTTGAACTCTAAATCCACCATGGTTTGTAGTAGCTCTTTTTAACTTGAAAAATAAAGTAGTTCCCAGTTTTGTCTCTATGGTTTGTTTCCTCTTCAAGTAGCCCTAAGCAGAGACTGGGGAAAAGCACTTTCATTGAAACGGGTTGCCTACCTTCCAAGAAATTACGAGTTTCCGAAATACCAGCAAATATTTTTTCACCCAATCTTGATGATACTTGGTGGTAATGATCAGTACAGAAATCCCAATTGGCTCACCAAATAGGTTTTTCTAGGTTGAAGCGTTCATTTACAAAAGTAGATTTTATTTTTTGGTTTCACTCTGTTGTTTCCTATATAGATAGATTTTTTTGGAACTCTAAATCCAACATGGTTTGTAGTAGCTCTTTGAAACTTGACAAAATAATGTAGTTCTCAGTTTTGTCTCTATGGTCTGTTTCCTCTTCACGTAGCCCTAAGCAGAAACTGTGGAAAAGCAATTTCATTAAAGGGTTGCCAGGCTTCCAAGAAATTACGTGTTTCCGAAATACCAGCAAATATTTTTTTTACCCAATCTTGATGATACTTGGTGGTAATGATCAGTACACAAATCACCCTTGGCCCACCAAATTTTGTTCTTCTAGGTTGAACCTTTCTTTTACAGTAGCAGTTTTTGTTTTTAGGTTTCACTCTGTTGTCTTCTATATAGACAGATGAATTTGTAACACTAAATCCAACATGGATTGTAGTAGCTCTTTGGAACTTTACAAAATAAAGTCGTTCTCATTTTTGTCTCTATGGTTTGTTACCTCTTCAAGTAGCCATAAGCAGAGAATATCGAAAAGCACTTTCATTGAAAGGGGTTGCCAAGTTTCAAAGAAATTATGAGTCCGAAATACTAGCAAAAATTTTTTCACCTAATCTTTATGGTACTTGGTGGTAATGATCAGTACACAAATCCCACTTGGCTCACCAAATTTTGTTCTTCTATTTTGAAGCATTCGTTTACAGTAGCAGTTTTTATTTTTAGGTTTCACTGTGTTGTCTTCTATATAGATAGATGAATTTGGAACTCTAAATCCATCATGGTTTGTAGTAGCTCTTTGAAACTTGACAAAATAACGTAATTCTCAGTTTTGTCTCTATGGTTTGTTTCCTCTTCAAGTAGCCATAAACAGAGACTGTGGAAAAGCACTTTTATTGAAAGGGATTGCCAAGCTTTCACGAAATTACGAGTTTCCGAAATACCACCAAAAATTTTTTCACCCAATCTTGATGATACTTGGTGGTAATGATGAGTACAAAAATCCCACTTGGATCACCAAATTTTGTTCTTCTTGGTTGAAGATTTCTTTTACAGTAGCAGTTTTATTTTAAGGTTTCAGTCTGTTCTCTTCTATACAGATAGATGATTTTGGAATTCTAAATCCAACATGGTTTGTAGTAGCTCTTTGGAACTTTACAAAATAAAGTAGTTCTCAGTTTTGTCTCAATGGTTTGTTTCCTCTTCAATTAGCCCTAATCAGAGACTGGCGAAAAGCACTTTCATTGATAGGGGTTCGCAAGCGTCCTAGAATCTACGATTTCTGAAATACCAGCAAATATTTTTTCGCCCAATCTTGATGATACTTGGTGGTAATGATCAGTATACAAATCCCACTTGGCTCACCAAATATTGTCCTTCTGGGATGAAGCGTTTTTTTAGAGTAGCAGTTTTTATTTTTACATTTCAATCTGTTCCTTCCTATATAGATAGATGAATTTGGACCTCTAAATCCAACATGGTTTGTAGTAGCTCTTTGAAAGTTGACAAAATAAAGTAGTTCTCAGTTTTGTCTCTATTGTTTGTTTCCTCGTCAAGTAGCCCTAAAAAGAGAATGTGGAAAAGCACTTTAATTGAAAGGGGTTGCCAAGCTTCAAAGCAATCACGAGTTTTCGAAATACCGGCAAATATTTTTTCACCCAATCTTGATGATACTTTGTGGTAATGATCAGTACACAAATCCCACTTGTCTCACCAAATTTTGTTCTTCTAGGTTGAAGCGTTCGTTTATAGTAGCAGTTTTTATTTATAGGTTTCACTCTGTTCTCTCCTATATAGATAGATGAATTGGGAACACTAAATCCAACGTGGCTTGTAGTAGCTCTTTGAAACTTGACAAAATAAAGTAGTTCTCAGTTTTGTCTTTAAGGTTTGTTTCCTCTAGAAGTAGCCCTAGGCACAGACTGTTGAAACGCACTTTCATTGAAAGAGTTTGCCACGCTTCCAAGAAATTACGAGTTTCCGAAATAGCAGCCAATATTTTTCACCCAATCTTGATGATACTTGCTGGTAATGATCAGTACACAATTTCCACTTGGCTCACCAAATTTTGTTCTTCTAGGTTGAAGCGTTATTTACAGTAGCAGTTTTATTTTTAGGTTTCACTCTGTTCTCTCCTATATAGATAGATGAATTTGGAACTCTAAATCCAACATGGTTTGTTATAGCTCTTTGAAACTTGACAAAATAAAGTAGTTCTCAGTTTTGTCTCTATGTTTTGTTTCCTCTTCAAGTAGCCTAATGCAGAGACTGTGGAAAAGCACTTTCATTGAAAGGGTTTGCCAAGATTCCAAGAAATTACGAGTTTCCGAAATACCAGCAAATATTTTTTCACCCAATTTTGATGATACTTGGTGGTAATTATCACTACAAAAATCCCAAGTGGCTCACCAAATTTTGTTCTTCTAGGTTGTAGCGTTCTTTTACAGTAGCAGTTTTATTTTTAGGTGTCATTCTGTTCTCTCCAATATAGATAGACAAATTTGGAAGTCTAAATCCAACATAGTTTGTAGTAGCTCATTGAAAACTGACAAAATAAAGTAATTCTCAGTTTTATCTCTACGGTTTGTTTCCTCTTCAAGTAGCCCTAATCAGAGACTGGCGAAAAGCACTTTCATTGAAAGGGGGTGCCAAGCTTCTAAGAAATTAAAAATTTCCGAAATACCAGCAAATATTTTTTCAACCAATCTTCATGATACTTGTTTTAATGATCAGAACACAAATCCCACTTGGCTCACCAAATTTTGTTCTTCTATGTTGAAGCATTCGTTTACAGTAGCAGTTTTTATTTTTAGGTTTCACTCTGTTCTCTCCTATATAAATAGATGAATTTTAAACTCTAAATCGAACATGCTTTGTAGTAGCTCTTTGAAACGTGACAAAATAAAGTAGTTCTCAGGTTTGTCTCTATGGTTTGTTGCCTTTTCAAGTAGCCCTAGGCAGAGACCAGCGAAAAGAACTTTAATTGAAAGGGGTTGGCAAGCATCCTAGAATCTACGAGTTTCCGAAATACCAGCAAATATTTTTTCGCCCAAGCTTGATGATACTTGGTGGTAATGATCAGTACACAAATCCCACTTGACTCACCAAATTTTGTTTTTCTAAGTTGAAGAGTTCGTTTACAGTAGCAGTTTTTATTTTTAGGTTTCACTCTGTTCTCTCCTATATAGATAGATGAATTTGGAACTCTATATCCAACATGGTTTGTAGTAGGTCTTTGAAAATTGACAAAATAAAGTAGTTCTCAGTTTTGTCTCTATGGTTTGTTTACTATTCAAGTTGCCCTAATCTGAGACCAGCGAAAAGCACATTCATTGAAAGGGGTTGGCAAGCGTCCAAGAATCTACAAGTTTCCGAAAAACCAACAAATATTTTTTTTACCCAATCTGATGATACTTGGTGGTAATGATCAGTACACAAATCCCACGTGGCTCACCAAATTTTGTTCTTCTAGGTTGAAGCGTTGGTTTACAGTAGCAGTTTTTATTTTTAGGTTTCACTGTGTTCTCTCCTATATAGATAGATGAATTTGGAACTCTAAATCCAACATGGTTTGTAGTAGCTCTTTGAAACTTTACAAAATAATGTAGTTCTCAGTTTTATCTCTATGGTTTGTTTCCTCTTCAAGTAGCCATTTTCAGAAACTGGTTAAAAAGTACTTTCTTTGAAAGGGTTTGGCAATCATCCAAGAATCTACGAGTTTCCGAACTACCAGCAAATATTTTTTCGCCCAATCTTGAAGATACTTGGTGGTAATGATCAGTACAAAAGTCCCACTTGGCTCACCAAATTTTGTTCTCCTAGTTTGTAGAGTTCGTTTACAGTAGCAGTTTTTATTTTTAGGTTTCACTCTCTTCTCTCCTATATAGATAGATGAATTTGGAACTCCAAATCAAACATGGTTTGTAGTAGCTCTTTGAAACGTGACAAAATAAAGGAGTTCTCAGTTTTGTCTCTATGGTTTGTTTCCTCTTCAAGTAGCCCTAATCAGAGACTGGCGAAAAGCACTTTCATTGAAAGGGGTTTGCAAGCGTCCTAGAATCTACGATTTTCGAAATACCAGCAAATATTTTTCACCCAATCTTGATGATACTTGATGGTGATGATCAAGACGCAAATCCCACTTGACTCACCAAATTTTGTTCTTCTAGGTTGAAGCACTCGTTTACAGTAGCAGTTTTTATTTTTAGGTTTCACTCTGTTGTTTTCTATATAGATAAATACATTTGGATCTCTAAATCCAACATGGTTTGTAGTAGCTCTTTGAAAGCTGAAAAAATAAAGTTGTTCTCATTTTTGTCTCTATGGTTTGTTTCCTCTTCAAGTAGCCATAAGCAGAGAATGGCGAAAAGCACTTTCATTGAGAGGGGTTGAAAACTTCCAAGAAATTACGTGTTTCCGAAATACCAGTAAGTATTTTTTCGCCCAATCTTTATGGTAGTTGGTGGTAATGATCAGTACACAAATCCCACATGGCCCACCAAATTTTGTTCTTCTAGGTTGAAGCCTTCATTTAGAGTTGCAGTTTTATTTTTAGGTTTCACTCTGTTCTCTCCAATAAAGATAGATGAATTTGGAACTCTAAATCGAACATGGTTTGCAGTAGCTCTTTGAAACTTGACAAAAAAAAGTAATTCTCAGTTTTGTCTCTATTGTTTTTTTCCTCATCAAGTAGCCCTACGCAGAGACTGTGGAAAAGCAGTTTCATTGAAAGGGGTTGCCACGCTTCCAAGAAATTACGAGTTTCCGAAATACCAGCAAACATTTTTTCACCCAAACTTGATGATGCTTGGTGGTAATGATCAGTACAAAATTCCACTTGGATCAACAAATTTTGTTCGTCTTGGTTGAAGCGTTCGTTTAGAGTAGCAGTTTTTATTTTTAGGTTTCAATCTGTTCCTTCCTATATAGATAGATGAATTTGGAACTCTAAATACAACATGGTTTGTAGTAGCTCTTTGAAACTTGAGA
>NC_135306.1:89424397-89452639 GCF_048772815.1 Callospermophilus lateralis | reverse complement strand
CAAGAATCTACGAGTTTCCGAAATACCAGCAAATAATTTTTCACCCAATCTTGATGATACTAGTGGTAATCATCAGTACACAAATCCCAATTCGCTCACCAAATTTTGTTCTTCTAGGTTGAAGTGTTCGATTACAGTAGTAGTTTTTATTTTTAGGTTTCACTCTGTTGTCTCCTATATAGATAGATGAATTTGGAACTCTAAATCCAACATGGTTTGTAGTAGCTCTTTGAAACTTGACAAAATAAAGTAGTTCTCAGTTTTGTCTCTATGGTTTCTTTCCTCTTTACGTAGCCCTAAGCAGAGCCTGTGTATAAACACTTTCATTTATAGGGGTTGCCAAGCTTCCAAGAATCTACGAGTTTCCGAAATACCAGCAAATATTTTTTTACCCAATCTTGATGATACTTGGTGAAATGATCAGTACACAAATCCCACTTGGCCATCAAATTTTGTTCTTCTAGATTGAAGCGTTCTTTTACAGTAGCAGTTTTTATTTTTAGGTTTCACTCTGTTATCTCCGATATAGATAGACGAATTTGGAACTCTAAATCCAACATGGTTTGTAGTAGCTCTTTGTAAAATGACAAAATAAAGTAGTTCTCAGTTTTGTCTCTATGGTTTGTTTCCTCTTCAATTTGCCCTATGCAGAGACTGCGGAAAAGCAGTTTAATTGAAAGGGGTTGCCAAGCTTCCAAGAAATTACTATTTTCCGAAATACCAGCAAATATTTTTTCACCCAATCTTGATGATACTTGGTGGTAATGATCACTATACAAGTCTCACTTGGCTCACCAAATTTTGTTGTTCTAGGTTGAAACTTTCGTTTAAAGTAGCAGTTTTTATTAATAGGTTTCACTCTGTTCTCCCCTATACAGATAGATGAATTTGGAACTCTAAATCCAACATGGTTTGTAGTAGCTCTTTGAAACTTGACAAAATAAAGTAGTTCTCATTTTTGTCTCTATGGTTTGTTTCCTCTTCATGTAGCCCTATGCACAGACTGTCGAAAAGCACTTACATTGAAAGGGGTTGCCAAGCTTCCAAGAAATTACGAATTTCCGAAATACAAGCAAATATTTTTTCACCGAATCTTGATGATACTTAGTGGTAATGATTAGTACACAAATCCTACTTGGCTCACCAAACTTGTCTTTCTAGGTTGAAGCGTTCATTTACAGTAGCAGTTTAAATTTTTAGGTTTCACTCTGTTCTCTCCTATATAGATAGATGAATTTGGAATCTAAATCCAACATTGTTTTAGAAGCTCTTTGAAACTTGACAAAATAAAGTCGTTCTCAGTTTTGCCTCTGAGGTTTGGTTCCTCTTCAAGTAGCCCTGTGCAGAGACTGTGGAAAGTACTTTGATTTAAAGGGGTTGCCAAGCTTCAAATAAATTACCAGTTTCTGAAATTCCAGCAAATATTTTTACACCCAATCTTGATGACACTTGGTGGTAATGATCAGTACGCAAATCCCACTTGGCTCCCAAATTTTGTTCTTCTATGTTGAAGCGTTCGTTTACAGTAGCAGTTTTTATTTTTAGATTTCACTCTGTTCTCTCCTATATAGATAGACGAATTTGGAACTCTAAATCCAACATGGTTTGTAGTAGCTCTTTGAAACTTGACAAAATAAAGTAGTTCTCAGTTTTGTCTCTATGGTTTCTTTCCTCTTCCCGTAGCCCTAAGCAGAGACTGTGGATAAGCACTTTCATTTATAGGGGTTGCCAAGCTTCCAAGAAATTACGAGTTTCCGAAATACCAGCAAATATTTTTTTACCCAATCTTGATGATACTTGGTGGTAATTATCAGTACACAAATCCCACTTGGCCATCAAATTTTGTTCTTCTAGATTGAAGCGTTCGTTTACAGTAGCAGTTTTTATTTTTAGGTTTCAATCTGTTCTCTTCTATATAGATAGACGAATTTGGAACTCTAAATCCAACATGGTTTGTAGGAGCTCTTTGTAAAATGACAAAATAAAATAGTTCTCAGTTTTGTCTCTATGGTTTGTTTCCTCTTCAATTAGCCCTATGCAGAGACTGTGGAAAAGCACTTTCATTGAAAGGGGTTTCCAAGCGTCCAAAAAACGACGATTTTCCGAAATACCAGCAAATATTTTTCACCCAAACTTGATGATACTTTTAGGTGAAGATCAGTACACAAATCCCACTTGGCTCACCAACTTTTGTTCTTCTAGGTTGAAGCGTTATTTACAGTACCAGTTTTTATTTTTAGGTTTCACTCTGTTCTCTCTTATACAGATAGATGAATTTTGAACTCTAAATCCACCATGGTTTGTAGTAGCTCTTTTTAACTTGAAAAATAAAGTAGTTCCCAGTTTTGTCTCTATGGTTTGTTTCCTCTTCAAGTAGCCCTAAGCAGAGACTGGGGAAAAGCACTTTCATTGAAACGGGTTGCCTACCTTCCAAGAAATTACGAGTTTCCGAAATACCAGCAAATATTTTTTCACCAAATCTTGATGATACTTGGTGGTAATGATCAGTACAGAAATCCCAATTGGCTCACCAAATAGGTTTTTCTAGGTTGAAGCGTTCATTTACAAAAGTAGATTTTATTTTTTGGTTTCACTCTGTTGTTTCCTATATAGATAGATTTTTTTGGAACTCTAAATCCAACATGGTTTGTAGTAGCTCTTTGAAACTTGACAAAATAATGTAGTTCTCAGTTTTGTCTCTATGGTCTGTTTCCTCTTCACGTAGCCCTAAGCAGAAACTGTGGAAAAGCAATTTCATTAAAGGGGTTGCCAGGCTTCCAAGAAATTACGTGTTTCCGAAATACCAGCAAATATTTTTTTTACCCAATCTTGATGATACTTGGTGGTAATGATCAGTACACAAATCACCCTTGGCCCACCAAATTTTGTTCTTCTAGGTTGAACCTTTCTTTTACAGTAGCAGTTTTTGTTTTTAGGTTTCACTCTGTTGTCTTCTATATAGACAGATGAATTTGTAACACTAAATCCAACATGGATTGTAGTAGCTCTTTGGAACTTTACAAAATAAAGTAGTTCTCATTTTTGTCTCTATGGTTTGTTACCTCTTCAAGTAGCCATAAGCAGAGAATATCGAAAAGCACTTTCATTGAAAGGGGTTGCCAAGTTTCAAAGAAATTATGAGTCCGAAATACTAGCAAAAATTTTTTCACCTAATCTTTATGGTACTTGGTGGTAATGATCAGTACACAAATCCCACTTGGCTCACCAAATTTTGTTCTTCTATTTTGAAGCGTTCGTTTACAGTAGCAGTTTTTATTTTTAGGTTTCACTGTGTTGTCTTCTATATAGATAGATGAATTTGGAACTCTAAATCCATCATGGTTTGTAGTAGCTCTTTGAAACTTGACAAAATAACGTAATTCTCAGTTTTGTCTCTATGGTTTGTTTCCTATTCAAGTAGCCATAAACAGAGACTGTGGAAAAGCACTTTTATTGAAAGGGATTGCCAAGCTTTCACGAAATTACGAGTTTCCGAAATACCACCAAAAATTTTTTCACCCAATCTTGATGATACTTGGTGGTAATGATGAGTACAAAAATCCCACTTGGATCACCAAATTTTGTTCTTCTTGGTTGAAGATTTCTTTTACAGTAACAGTTTTATTTTAAGGTTTCACTCTGTTCTCTTCTATACAGATAGATGATTTTGGAATTCTAAATCCAACATGGTTTGTAGTAGCTCTTTGGAACTTTACAAAATAAAGTAGTTCTCAGTTTTGTCTCAATGGTTTGTTTCCTCTTCAATTAGCCCTAATCAGAGACTGGCGAAAAGCACTTTCATTGATAGGGGTTCGCAAGCGTCCTAGAATCTACGATTTCTGAAATACCAGCAAATATTTTTTCGCCCAATCTTGATGATACTTGGTGGTAATGATCAGTATACAAATCCCACTTGGCTCACCAAATATTGTCCTTCTGGGATGAAGCGTTTTTTTAGAGTAGCAGTTTTTATTTTTACATTTCAATCTGTTCCTTCCTATATAGATAGATGAATTTGGACCTCTAAATCCAACATGGTTTGTAGTAGCTCTTTGAAAGTTGACAAAATAAAGTAGTTCTCAGTTTTGTCTCTATTGTTTGTTTCCTCGTCAAGTAGCCCTAAAAAGAGAATGTGGAAAAGCACTTTAATTGAAAGGGGTTGCCAAGATTCAAAGCAATCACGAGTTTTCGAAATACCGGCAAATATTTTTTCACCCAATCTTGATGATACTTTGTGGTAATGATCAGTACACAAATCCCACTTGTCTCACCAAATTTTGTTCTTCTAGGTTGAAGCGTTCGTTTATAGTAGCAGTTTTTATTTATAGGTTTCACTCTGTTCTCTCCTATATAGATAGATGAATTGGGAACACTAAATCCAACGTGGCTTGTAGTAGCTCTTTGAAACTTGACAAAATAAAGTAGTTCTCAGTTTTGTCTTTAAGGTTTGTTTCCTCTAGAAGTAGCCCTAGGCACAGACTGTTGAAAAGCACTTTCATTGAAAGAGTTTGCCACGCTTCCAAGAAATTACGAGTTTCTGAAATAGCAGCCAATATTTTTCACCCAATCTTGATGATACTTGCTGGTAATGATCAGTACACAATTTCCACTTGGCTCACCAAATTTTGTTCTTCTAGGTTGAAGCGTTATTTACAGTAGCAGTTTTATTTTTAGGTTTCACTCTGTTCTCTCCTATATAGATAGATGAATTTGGAACTCTAAATCCAACATGGTTTGTTATAGCTCTTTGAAACTTGACAAAATAAAGTAGTTCTCAGTTTTGTCTCTATGTTTTGTTTCCTCTTCAAGTAGCCTAATGCAGAGACTGTGGAAAAGCACTTTCATTGAAAGGGTTTGCCAAGATTCCAAGAAATTACGAGTTTCCGAAATACCAGCAAATATTTTTTCACCCAATTTTGATGATACTTGGTGGTAATTATCACTACAAAAATCCCAAGTGGCTCACCAAATTTTGTTCTTCTAGGTTGTAGCGTTCTTTTACAGTAGCAGTTTTATTTTTAGGTGTCATTCTGTTCTCTCCTATATAGATAGACAAATTTGGAAGTCTAAATCCAACATAGTTTGTAGTAGCTCATTGAAAACTGACAAAATAAAGTAATTCTCAGTTTTATCTCTACGGTTTGTTTCCTCTTCAAGTAGCCCTAATCAGAGACTGGCGAAAAGCACTTTCATTGAAAGGGGGTGCCAAGCTTCTAAGAAATTAAGAATTTCCGAAATACCAGCAAATATTTTTTCAACCAATCTTCATGATACTTGTTTTAATGATCAGAACACAAATCCCACTTGGCTCACCAAATTTTGTTCTTCTATGTTGAAGCGTTCGTTTACAGTAGCAGTTTTTATTTTTAGGTTTCACTCTGTTCTCTCCTATATAAATAGATGAATTTTAAACTCTAAATCGAACATGCTTTGTAGTAGCTCTTTGAAACGTGACAAAATAAAGTAGTTCTCAGTTTTGTCTCTATGGTTTGTTGCCTTTTCAAGTAGCCCTAGGCAGAGACCAGCGAAAAGAACTTTAATTGAAAGGGGTTGGCAAGCATCCTAGAATCTACGAGTTTCCGAAATACCAGCAAATATTTTTTCGCCCAATCTTGATGATACTTGGTGGTAATGATCAGTACACAAATCCCACTTGACTCACCAAATTTTGTTTTTCTAAGTTGAAGAGTTCGTTTACAGTAGCAGTTTTTATTTTTAGGTTTCACTCTGTTCTCTCCTATATAGATAGATGAATTTGGAACTCTATATCCAACATGGTTTGTAGTAGGTCTTTGAAAATTGACAAAATAAAGTAGTTCTCAGTTTTGTCTCTATGGTTTGTTTACTATTCAAGTAGCCCTAATCTGAGACCAGCGAAAAGCACATTCATTGAAAGGGGTTGGCAAGCGTCCAAGAATCTACAAGTTTCCGAAAAACCAACAAATATTTTTTTTACCCAATCTGATGATACTTGGTGGTAATGATCAGTACACAAATCCCACGTGGCTCACCAAATTTTGTTCTTCTAGGTTGAAGCGTTGGTTTACAGTAGCAGTTTTTATTTTTAGGTTTCACTGTGTTCTCTCCTATATAGATAGATGAATTTGGAACTCTAAATCCAACATGGTTTGTAGTAGCTCTTTGAAACTTTACAAAATAATGTAGTTCTCAGTTTTATCTCTATGGTTTGTTTCCTCTTCAAGTAGCCATTTTCAGAAACTGGTTAAAAAGTACTTTCTTTGAAAGGGTTTGGCAATCATCCAAGAATCTACGAGTTTCCGAACTACCAGCAAATATTTTTTCGCCCAATCTTGAAGATACTTGGTGGTAATGATCAGTACAAAAGTCCCACTTCTCTCACCAAATTTTGTTCTCCTAGTTTGTAGAGTTCGTTTACAGTAGCAGTTTTTATTTTTAGGTTTCACTCTCTTCTCTCCTATATAGATAGATGAATTTGGAACTCCAAATCAAACATGTTTTGTAGTAGCTCTTTGAAACGTGACAAAATAAAGGAGTTCTCAGTTTTGTCTCTATGGTTTGTTTCCTCTTCAAGTAGCCCTAATCAGAGACTGGCGAAAAGCACTTTCATTGAAAGGGGTTTGCAAGCGTCCTAGAATCTACGATTTTCGAAATACCAGCAAATATTTTTCACCCAATCTTGATGATACTTGATGGTGATGATCAAGACGCAAATCCCACTTGACTCACCAAATTTTGTTCTTCTAGGTTGAAGCACTCGTTTACAGTAGCAGTTTTTATTTTTAGGTTTCACTCTGTTGTTTTCTATATAGATAAATACATTTGGATCTCTAAATCCAACATGGTTTGTAGTAGCTCTTTGAAAGCTGAAAAAATAAAGTTGTTCTCATTTTTGTCTCTATGGTTTGTTTCCTCTTCAAGTAGCCATAAGCAGAGAATGGTGAAAAGGACTTTCATTGAGAGGGGTTGAAAAACTTCCAAGAAATTACGTGTTTCCGAAATACCAGTAAGTATTTTTTCGCCCAATCTTTATGGTAGTTGGTGGTAATGATCAGTACACAAATCCCACATGGCCCACCAAATTTTGTTCTTCTAGGTTGAAGCCTTCATTTAGAGTTGCAGTTTTATTTTTAGGTTTCACTCTGTTCTCTCCAATAAAGATAGATGAATTTGGAACTCTAAATCGAACATGGTTTGCAGTAGCTCTTTGAAACTTGACAAAAAAAAGTAATTCTCAGTTTTGTCTCTATTGTTTTTTTCCTCATCAAGTAGCCCTACGCGGAGACTGTGGAAAAGCAGTTTCATTGAAAGGGGTTGCCATGCTTCCAAGAAATTACGAGTTTCCGAAATACCAGCAAACATTTTTTCACCCAAACTTGATGATGCTTGGTGGTAATGATCAGTACAAAATTCCCACTTGGATCAACAAATTTTGTTCGTCTTGGTTGAAGCGTTCGTTTAGAGTAGCAGTTTTTATTTTTAGGTTTCAATCTGTTCCTTCCTATATAGATAGATGAATTTGGAACTCTAAATACAACATGGTTTGTAGTAGCTCTTTGAAACTTGAGAAAATAAAGTAATTCTCAGTTTTGTCTCTATTGTTTGTTTCCTGGTCAAGTAGCCCTAAGCTGAGAATGTGGAAAAGCACTTTAATTGAAAGGGGTTGCCAAGCTTCCAAGCAATTACGAGTTTCCGAAATACCAGCAAATATTTTTTCACCCAATCTTGATGATACTTGGTGGTAATGATCAGTACACAAATCCCAATTGTCTCACCAAATTTTGTTCTTCTAGTTTGAAGCTTTGTTTACAGTAGCAGTTTTTATTTATAGGTTTCACTCTGTTCTCTCCTATATAGATAGATGAATTGGGAACAAAATCCAACGTGGCTTGTAGTAGCTCTTTGAAACTTGACAAAATACTGTGCTTCTCAGTTTTGTCTCTATGGTTTGTTTCCTCTTCAAGTAGCCCTTCGCAGAGACTGTGGAAAAGCAATTCATTGAAAGGGGTTGCCACGCTTCCAAGAAATTAAGAGATTCCGAAATACGAGCAAATATTTTTTAACCCAAACTTGATGATACTTCGTGGTAATGATCAGTTCACAAATCCCACTTGGCTCACCAAATATTGTTCTTCTAGGTTGAAGCGTTATTTTGAGTAGCAGTTTTTATTTTTAGGTTTCACTCTGTTTTCTTCTATATAGATAAATGAATTTGGATCTCTAAATCCAACATGGTTTGTAGTAGCTCTTTGAAACTTGACAAAATAAAGTAGTTCTCTGTTTTGTCTCTGGTTTTTTTCTCTTCAAGTAGCCCTAGGCACAGACTGTGGAAAAGCACTTTCGTTGAAATGGTTTGCCATGCTTCCAAGAAATTACGAGTTTCCGAAATACCAGCAAATATTTTTTCGACCAATCTTGAAGATACTTGGTGGTAATGATCAGTACAAAAGTTCCACTTGGCTCACCAAGTTTTGTTCTCGTAGGATTAAGAGTTCGTTTACAGTAGCAGTTTATATTTTTAGTTTTCACTCTCTTCTCTCCTATATAGATAGATGATTTTGGAACTCTAAATCCAACATGGTTTGCAGTAGCTCTTTGAAACTTGACAAAATAAAGTTGTTCTCAGTTTTCTCTCTATGGTTTGTTTCCTCTTCAAGTAGCCCTAAGCAGAGACTGGCGAAAAGAACTTTCATTGAAAGGGGAGTCCAAGCTTCCAAGAAATTACGAGTTTCCGAAATACCAGCAAATATTTTTTCACCCAATCTTGATGATACATGGTCGAAAAGATCAGTACACAAATCACACTTGGCTCACCAAATTTTGTTCTTCTAGGTTGAAGCGTTATTTACAGTAGCAGTTTGTATTTTTAGGTTTCACTCTGTTCTCTCCTATACAGATAGATGAATTTGGAACTCTAAATCCAACATGGTTTGTAGTAGCTCTTAGAAACTTGACAAAATAAAGTAGTTCTCAGTTTTGTCTCTATGCTTTCTTTTCTCTTCAAGCCGCCCTAAGCAGAGACTGTGGAAAAGAACTTTCATTGAAAGGGGAGGCCAAGCTTCCAAGAAATTACGAGTTTCTGAAATACCAGCAATTATTTTTTCACCTAATCTTGATGATACTTGATGGTAATGATCAGTACATAAATCCCACTTGGCTCACCAAATTTTGTTCTTCTAGGTTGAAGCGTTCGTTTATAGTGGCAGTTTTTATTTTTAAGTTACACTCTGCTGTCTCCTATATAGAGAGATAAATTTGGAACTCTAAATCCAACATGGTTTGTAGTAGCTTTTTATAACTTGACAAAATAATGTAGTTCACAGTTTTGTCTCTATTGTTTGTTTCCTCTTCAAGTAGCCCTAGGCACAGACTGTGGAAAAGCACTTTCATTGAAAGGGGTTGCCATGCTTCCAAGAAATTTCTATTTTCCGAAATACCAGCAATATTTTTTCACCCAATCTTGATGATACTTGTTGGTAGTGACAAGTACACAAATCCAACTTGGCTCACCAAATTTTGTTCTTCTAGGTTGAAGCGTTCGTTTACAGTAAGCAGTTTTTATTTTTAGGTTTCACACTGATGTCTCCTATATAGCTTGATGAATTTGGAACTCTAAATCCAACATGGTTTGTAGTAGCTCTTTGAAACTTGACAAAATTAAGTAGTTCTCAGTTTTGTCTCTATGGTTTGTTTCCTCTTCAAGTAGCCATAATCAGAGACTGTGGAAAAGCACTTTCATTGAACGGGGTTGCCAGGCTGCCAAGAATCTACGAGTTTCCGAAATACCATCAAATATTTTTTCACCTAATCTTGATGATACTTGGTCTTAATGATCAGTACAGATATCTCACTTGGCTCACCAAATTTTGTTCTTCTAGTTTTAATAGTTCGTTTACAGTAGCATTTTTTTTTTATTTTTAGGCTTCACTCTGTTCTCTCCTATATAGATAGATGAATTTGCAACTCTAAAATCAACAGGGTTTGTAGTAGCTTTTTGAAACTTCACAAAATAAAGTAGTTCTCAGTTTTGTCTCTTTGGTTTATTTCCTTTTCAAGTGGCTCTAATCAGAGACTAGCTAAAAGCACTTTCATTGAAAGGGTTTGGCAAGCGTCCAAGAATCTACGAGTTTCCGAAAAACCAGCAAATATTTTTTCGCCCTTTCTTGATGATACTTGGTGGCAATAATCAGTACACAAATCCCACTTGGCTCACCAAATTTTGTTCTTCTAGGTTTAAGCGTTCTTTTACAGTAGCAGTTTTATTTTTAGGTTTCACTCTTGTCTCTTATATAGATAGATGAATTTGGAACTCTAAATCCAACATGGTTTGTAGGAGCTCTTTGAAACTTGACAAAATAAAGTAGTTCTCAGTTTTGTCTCTACGGTTTGTTTCCTCTTCAAGTAGCCCAAATCAGAGACTGGCGAAAAGCACTTACATTGAAAGGGGTTTGCAAGGGTCCAATAATCTACAAGTTTCCAAAATACCAGCAAATATTTTTTCGCCCAATATTGATGATACTTGGTGGTAATGATCAGTATACAAATCCAACTTGGCTCAGCAAATTTTGTTCTTCTAGGTTGAAGCGTTCTTTTACACTACCAGTTTTTATTTTTAGGTTTCCCGCAGTTCTCTCCTATATAGATTGATGAATTTGGAACTCTAAATCCAACATGGTTTGTAGTAGCTCTTTGAAACTTGACAAAATAAAGTAGTTCACAGTTTTGTCTCTATGGTTTGTTTCCTCTTCAAGTAGCCATAGGAAAAGACTTCGAAAAAGCAGGTTCATTGAAAGGGGTGGCCAAGGTTCCAAGAAATTACGAGTTTCCAAAATACCAGCAAAAATTTTTTCACCCAATCTTGATGATACTCAGTGGTAATGATCAGTACACGAATCCTACTTGGCTCACCAAATTTTGTTCTTCTAGGTTGAAGCGTTATTTACATTAGCAGTTTTTATTTTTAGGTTTCACTCTGTTCTCTCCTATACAGATAGATGAATTCGGAACTCTAAATCCAACATGGTTTGTAAAAGCTCTTAGAAACTTGACAAAATAAAGTAGTTCTCAGTTTTGTCTCTATGGTTTGTTTCCTCTTCAAGTAGCCATAATCAGAGACTGTGGAAAAGCACTTTCATTGAAAGGGGTTGCCAAGCTTCCAAGAAATTAGAGTTTCCGAAATACCAGCAAATACTTTTTCACACAATCTTGATGATACTTGGTGGTAATGATCAGTTGACAAATCCCTCTTGGCTCACCAAATTTTGTTCTTCTAGGTTGAAGCTATCGTTTGGAGTAGCAGTTATTATTTTTAGGTTTCACTGTGTTCTCTCCTATATAGATTAATAAATTTGGAACTCTAAATCTAACATGGTTTGTAGTAGCTCTTAGAAACTTGACAAAATAAAGTAGTTCTCAGTTTTGTCTCTATGGTTTGTTTTCTCTTCAAGTAGCCCTAAGAAGAGACTGTGGAAAAGCACTTTCATTGAAAGGGTTTACCAAGCTTCCAAGAAATTACGAGTTTCCAAAAAAACAGCAAATATTTTTTCACACAATCTTGATGATACATGGTGGTAATGATCAGTACACAAATCCCACTTAGCTCAACAAATTTTGTTCTTCTAGGTTGAAGCGTTCGTTTACATTAGCAGTTTTTATTTTTAGGTTTCACTCTCTTCTCTCTTATATAGATAGATGAATGTGGAACACTAAATCCAACATGGTTTGTAGTAGCTCTTTGAAACTTGACAAAATAAAGTAGTTCTCAGTTTTGTCTCTATGGTTTGTTTACTCTTCACGATGCCCAAATCGGAGACTGGAGAAAAGCACTTTCATTGAAAGGGTTGCAAAGATTCCAAGAAATTACAAGTTTCCAAAATACCAGCAAATATTTTTTCACCCAATCTCGATGATACTTGGTGGTAATGATCAGTACACAAATCCCACTTGGCTCATCAAATTTTGTGGTTCTATGTTGAAGCGTTCGTTTACAGTAGCCGTTTATATTTGTAGGTTTCCCTCTGTTCTCTCCTATATAGATAGATGAATTTGGAACTCCAAATCAAACATGGTTTGTAGTAGCTCTTTGAAACTTGACAAAATAAAGTAATTCTCAGTTTTTTCTCTATGGATTCTATCTTCTTCAAGTAGCCCTAATTATAGACTGAGGAAAAGCACTTTCATTGAAAGGGGTTTCCTAGCTTCCAAGAAATTATGAGTTTCCAAAATATCAGCAATTATTTTTGCAACCAATCTTGATGATACTTGATGGTATTGATCAGTAAACAAATCCAACTTGGCTCACCAAATTTTGTTCTCCTTGGTTGAAGCGTTCGCTTACAGTAGCAGTTTTTATTTTTAGGTTTCACCCTCTTCTCTCCTATATAAATAGATGAATTTGGAACTCTAAATCAAACATGGTTTGTAGTAGCTCTTTGAAACTTGACAAAATAAAGTAGTTCTCAGTTTTGTCTCTATGTTTTGTTTCCTCTTCAAGTAGCCCTATGCAGAGACTGGCGAAAAACACCTTCATTGAAAGGGGTTGGCAAGCGTCCAAGAATCTACAAGTTTCAAAAAAACCCAGCAAATATTTATTCGCCCAATCTTGATGATACTTGGTGGCAATGATCAGTATACAAATCCCACTTGGCTCAACAAATTTTGTTCTTCTAGGTTGAAGCGTTCGTTCACAGTAGCAGTTTTTATTTTTAGGTTTCACTCTGTTCTCTCCTATATAGATAGATGAATTTGGAACTCTAAATCCAACATGGTTTGTAGTAGCTCTTTGAATCATCACAAAATAAATTAGTTCTCAGTTTTGTCTCTATGGTTTGCTTCCTCTTCACGTAGCCCTATGCAGAGACTGTGGAAAAGTACTTTCATTGAAAGGGGATGCCAAGCTTCCAAGAAATTACGAGTGTCCGAAATACCAGCAAATATTTTTTCAATCAATCTTGATGATACTTGGTGGTAATGATCAGTACACAAATCCCACTTGGCTCACCAAATTTTGTTCTCCTAGGTTGAAGCGTTCTTTTACAGTAGCAGTTTTTATTTTTAGGTTTCACTCTCTTCTTTCCTATATAAATAAATGAATTTGGAACTTTAAATCCAACATGGTTTATAGTACCTCTTTGAAACTTGACAAAAGAAAGTAGTTCTCAGTTTTGTCTCTATGGTTTGGTTTCTCTTCAAGTAGCCCTAAGAAGAGACTGTGGAAAAGCACTTTCATTGAAAGGGTTTACCAAGCTTCCAAGAAATTACGAGTTTCCAAAAAACCAGGAAATATTTTTTCACACAATCTTGATGATACATGGTGGTAATGATCAGTACACAAATCCCACTTAGCTCAACAAATTTTGTTCTTCTAGGTTGAAGCGTTCGTTTACAGTAGCAGTTTTTATTTTTAGGTTTCACTCTCTTCTCTCCTATATAGATAGATGAATGTGGAACTCTAAATCCAACATGGTTTGCAATAGCTCTTTGAAACTTGAAAAAATAAAGTAGTTCTCAGTTTTGTCTCTATGGTTTGTTTACTCTTCACGACGCCCAAATCGGAGACTGGAGAAAAGCACTTTCATTGAAAGGGGTTGGAAAGCGTCCAAGAATCTACGAGTTTCCGAAATACCAGTAAATATTTTTTCGCCCAATCTTGATTATACTTGGTGGTATTGATCAGTATACAAATCCCACTTGGCTCACCAAATTTTGTTCTTCTAGGTTGAAGCGTTCGTTTACAGTAGCAGTTTTTATTGTTAGGTTTCACTCTGTTCTCTCCTATATAGATAGATGAATTTGGAACTCTAAATCCAACATGGTTTGTAGTAGCTCAATGAAACTTGAAAAAATAAAGTAGTTCTCAGTTTTGTCTCTATGGTTTGTTTTTTCTTCAAGTAGCCCTAATCCGAGACTGGCGAAAAGCACTTTCAATGAAAGCGGTTGGCAAGGGTCCAAGAAATTACGAGTTTCCCAAATACCAGCAAATATTTTTTCACCGAATCTCGATGATACTTGGTGGTAATGATCAGTAAACAAATCCCACTTGGCTCATCAAATTTTGTGGTTCTATGTTGAAGCGTTCGTTTACAGTAGCAGTTTATATTTTTAGGTTTCCCTCTGTTCTCTCCTATATAGATAGATGTATTTGGAACTCCAAATCAAACATGGTTTGTAGTAGCTCTTTGAAACTTGACAAAATAAAGTAGTTCTCAGTTTTTTTCTCTATGGATTCTATCTTCTTCAAGTAGCCCTAATTAGAGACTGAGGAAAAGCACTTTCATTGAAAGGGGTTTCCAAGCTTCCAAGAAATTAGGAATTTCCAAAATATCAGCAATTATTTTTGCAACCAATCTTGATGATACTTGATGGTAGTGATCAGTACACAAATCCCACTTGGCTCACCAAATTTTGTTCTTCTAGGTTGAAGCGTTCGTTCACAGTAGCAGTTTTTATTTTTAGGTTTCACTCTGTTTTCTCCTATATAGATAGATGAATTTGGAACTCTAAATCCAACATGGTTTGTAGTAGCTCTTTGAAACATCACAAAATAAATTTGTTCTCAGTTTTGTCTCTATGGTTTGCTTCCTCTTCACGTAGCCCTATGCAGAGACTGTGGAAAAGCACTTTCATTGAAAGGGGATGCCAAGCTTCCAAGAAATTATGAGTTTCCGAAATACCAGCAAATATTTTTTCAATCAATCTTGATGATACTTGGTGGTACTGATCAGTACCCAAATCCCTCTTGGCTCACCAAATTTTGTTCTCCTAGGTTGAAGCGTTCTTTTACAGTAGCAGTTTTTATTTTTAGGATTCACTCAATTCTTTCCTATATAAATAAATGAATTTGGTACTATTAATCCAACATGGTTTGTAGTAGCTCAATGAAACTTGAAAAAATAAAGTAGTTCTCAGTTTTGACTCTATGGTTTGTGTCCTCCTCAAGTAGCTCTAAGCAGAGACTGGCGAAATATACTTTCATTGAAAGGGGTTGCCAAGCTTCCAAGAATCTACGTGTTTATGAATACAGGCAAATATTTTTTCACTCAATCTTGATGATACTTGGTGGTAATGATCAGTACACAAATTCCACTTGGTTCATCAAATTTTGTGCTTCTATGTTGAAGCGTTCGTTTACAGTAGCAGTTTAATTTAGGTTTCCCTCTATTCTCTCCTATATAGATAGAAGTATTTGGAACTCCAAATCAAACATGGTTTGTAGTAGCACTTTGAAACTTCACAAAATAAATTAATTCTCAGTTTTGTCTCTATGGTTTGCTTCCTCTTCACGTAGCCATATGCAGAGACTGTGGAAAAGCACTTTCATTGGTAGGGGTTGCCAAGCTTCAAAGAAATTACGAGTTTCCGAAATACCGGCAAATATTTTTTCACCCAATCGTGATGATACTTGGTGGTAATGATCAGTGCAAATCCCACTTGGCTCACCAAATTTTGTTCTTCTAGGCTGAAGTGTTTGTTTACAGTAGCAGTTTTTATTGTTAGGGATCACTCTGTTCTCTCCTACATAGATAGATGAAATTGGAACTCTAAATCCAACATGGTATGTAGTAGCTCTCTGAAACTTGACAAAATAAAGTAGTTCTCAGTTTTGTCTCTATGGTTTGTTTCCTCTTCAAGTAGCCCTAAGCAGAGACTGGAGAAAAGCACTTTCATTGAAAGGGGTAGGCAAGCGTTCTAGAATCTACGAGTTTCCGAAATACCAGCAAATATTTTTTCACACAATCTTGATGATACTTGGTGGTAATGATCAGTACACAAGTCTCACTTGGCTCACCAAATTTTGTTCTCCTAGATTGAAGCCTTCGTTTACAGTAGCAGTTTTTATTTTTAGGTTTCACTCTCTTCTCTCCTATATAAATAGATGAATTTGGAAATCTAAAGACAACATGGATTCTAGTAGCTCTTTGAAACTTGACAAAATAAAGTAGTTCTCAGTTTTGTCTCTATGGTTTGTTTCCTCTTCAAGTAGCCCTAATCTGAGACTGGTGAAAAGCACTTTCATTTAAAGGGGTTTCCATGTGTCCAAGAATCTACGAGTTTCCGAAATACCAGCAAATATTTTTTGACCCAATCTTGATGATACTTGGTGGTAATGATCAGTATACAAATCCCACTTCGCTCACTAAATATTGTTATTCTAGGTTGAATCGTTCGTTTACAGTAGCAGTTTTTATTTTTAGGTTTCACTCTCTTCTCTCCTATATAGATTGATGAATGTGGAACTCTAAATCCAACATGGTTTGTAGTAGCCCTTGGAAACTGGACAAAATAAAAGAGTTCTCAGTTTTGTATCTATGGTTTGTTTTCTTTTAAAGTAGCCCTAAGCAGAGACTGTGGAAAAGCACTTTCATTTAAAGGTGTTTCCAAGCTTCCTAGAAATTAAAAGTTACTGAAATACCAGCAAACATTTTTTCACCCAACCCTGATGATACTTGGTGGTAATGATCAGTACACAAATCCCACTTGGCTCACCAAATTTTGTTTTTTAGTTTGAAGCATTCGTTCACAGATGCAGTTTTTATTTTTAGGTTTCACTCTGTTCTCTCCTATATAGATAAATAAATTTGGATCTCTAAATCCAACATGGTTTGTAGTAGCTCTTTGAAAACTGACAAAATAAAGTAGTTCTCATTTTTGTCTCTATGGTTTGTTTCCTCTTCAATTAGCCCTAATCAGAGACTGTCCAAAAGCACTTTCATTGAAAGGGGTTGGAAGCGTCCTAGAATCTACGAGTTTCCGAAATACCAGCAAATATTTTTTCACCCAAGCTTGATTATACTTGGTGGTAATGATCAGTACACAAATCCCACATGGCTAACCAAATTGTGTTCTTCTAGGTTGAAGCGTTCGTTAACAGTAGCAGTTTTTATTTTTAGGTTTCAAACTCTTCTCTTATATATAGATAGATAAATTTGGAACTCTAAAACAACATGGTTTGTAGTAGCTCTTTGAAACTTGAAAAAATAACGTAGTTCTCAGTTTTGTCTCTATGGTTTGCTTCCTCTTCAAGTAGCCCTATGCAGAGACTGTGGAAAAGCAGTTTCATTGAAAGGGGTTGCCAAGCTTCAAACAAATTACGAGTTTCCGAAATACCAGCAATTATATTTTCACCCAATCTTGAGGATACTTGGTGATAATGATCAGTACACAAATCCCACTTGGCTCACCAAATTTTGTTTCCTAGGTTGAAGCCTTCGTTTACAGTAGCAGTTTTTAATTTTAGGTTTCACTCTCTTCCCTCCTAGATAGATAGATGAATTTGGAACTCTAAATCAAACATGGTTTGTAGTAGCTCTTTGAAACTTGACAAAATAAAGTAGTTCTCAGTTTTGTCTCTATGGTTTTTTTCCTCTTCAAGTAGCCCTATGCAGAGACTGGCGAAAAGCACTTTCATTGAAAGGGGTTGGTAAGCGTCCAAGAATCTAAGAGTTTCCGAAATACCAGCAAATATTTTTTCGACCAATCTTGATGATAGTTGGAGGTAATGATCAGTATACAAATCCCACTTGGCTCACCAATTTTTTTTCTTCTAGGTTGAAGCGTTCGTTTACAGTAGCAGTTTATATTTTTAGGTTTCACTCTCTTCTCTCCTATATAGATAGATGAATTTGGAACTCTAAATCCAACATGGTTTGTAGTAGCTCTATGAAACTTGACAAAATAAAGTAGTTCTCAGTTTTGTCTCTATGGTTTGCTTCCTCTTCAAGTAGCCCTATGCCGAGACTGGCGAAAAGCACTTTCATTGAAAGGGGTTGGTAAGCGTCCAAGAATCTAAGAGTTTCCGAAATACCAGCAAATATTTTTTCGACCAATCTTGATGATAGTTGGAGGTAATGATCAGTATACAAATCCCACTTGGCTCACCAATTTTTTTTCTTCTAGGTTGAAGCGTTCGTTTACAGTAGCAGTTTATATTTTTAGGTTTCACTCTCTTCTCTCCTATATAGATAGATGAATTTGGAACTCTAAATCCAACATGGTTTGTAGTAGCTCTATGAAACTTGAAAAAATAAAGTAGTTCTCAGTTTTGTCTCTATGGTTTGTTTACTCTTCACGACGCCCAAATCGGAGACTGGAGAAAAGCACTTTCATTGAAAGGGGTTGGAAAGCGTCCAAGAATCTACGAGTTTCCGAAATACCAGCAAATATTTTTTCGCCCAATCTTGATTATACTTGGTGGTATTGATCAGTATACAAATCCCACTTGGCTCACCAAATTTTGTTCTTCTAGGTTGAAGCGTTCGTTTACAGTAGCAGTTTTTATTGTTAGGTTTCACTCTGTTCTCTCCTATATAGATAGATGAATTTGGAACTCTAAATCCAACATGGTTTGTAGTAGCTCAATGAAACTTGAAAAAATAAAGTAGTTCTCAGTTTTGTCTCTATGGTTTGTTTCCTCTTCAAGTAGCCCTAATCCGAGACTGGCGAAAAGCACTTTCATTGAAAGGGGTTGCAAAGATTCCAAGAAATTACAAGTTTCCAAAATACCAGCAAATATTTTTTCACCGAATCTCGATGATACTTGGTGGTAATGATCAGTAAACAAATCCCACTTGGCTCATCAAATTTTGTGGTTCTATGTTGAAGCGTTCGTTTACAGTAGCAGTTTATATTTTTAGGTTTCCCTCTGTTCTCTCCTATATAGATAGATGTATTTGGAACTCCAAATCAAACATGGTTTGTAGTAGCTCTTTGAAACTTGACAAAATAAAGTAGTTCTCAGTTTTTTTCTCTATGGATTCTATCTTCTTCAAGTAGCCCTAATTAGAGACTGAGGAAAAGCACTTTCATTGAAAGGGGTTTCCAAGCTTCCAAGAAATTAGGAATTTCCAAAATATCAGCAATTATTTTTGCAACCAATCTTGATGATACTTGATGGTAGTGATCAGTACACAAATCCCACTTGGCTCACCAAATTTTGTTCTTCTAGGTTGAAGCGTTCGTTCACAGTAGCAGTTTTTATTTTTAGGTTTCACTCTGTTTTCTCCTATATAGATAGATGAATTTGGAACTCTAAATCCAACATGGTTTGTAGTAGCTCTTTGAAACATCACAAAATAAATTTGTTCTCAGTTTTGTCTCTATGGTTTGCTTCCTCTTCACGTAGCCCTATGCAGAGACTGTGGAAAAGCACTTTCATTGAAAGGGGATGCCAAGCTTCCAAGAAATTATGAGTTTCCGAAATACCAGCAAATATTTTTTCAATCAATCTTGATGATACTTGGTGGTACTGATCAGTACCCAAATCCCTCTTGGCTCACCAAATTTTGTTCTCCTAGGTTGAAGCGTTCTTTTACAGTAGCAGTTTTTATTTTTAGGATTCACTCAATTCTTTCCTATATAAATAAATGAATTTGGTACTATTAATCCAACATGGTTTGTAGTAGCTCAATGAAACTTGAAAAAATAAAGTAGTTCTCAGTTTTGACTCTATGGTTTGTGTCCTCCTCAAGTAGCTCTAAGCAGAGACTGGCGAAATATACTTTCATTGAAAGGGGTTGCCAAGCTTCCAAGAATCTACGTGTTTATGAATACAGGCAAATATTTTTTCACTCAATCTTGATGATACTTGGTGGTAATGATCAGTACACAAATTCCACTTGGTTCATCAAATTTTGTGCTTCTATGTTGAAGCGTTCGTTTACAGTAGCAGTTTAATTTAGGTTTCCCTCTATTCTCTCCTATATAGATAGAAGTATTTGGAACTCCAAATCAAACGTGGTTTGTAGTAGCACTTTGAAACTTCACAAAATAAATTAATTCTCAGTTTTGTCTCTATGGTTTGCTTCCTCTTCACGTAGCCATATGCAGAGACTGTGGAAAAGCACTTTCATTGGTAGGGGTTGCCAAGCTTCAAAGAAATTACGAGTTTCCGAAATACCGGCAAATATTTTTTCACCCAATCGTGATGATACTTGGTGGTAATGATCAGTGCAAATCCCACTTGGCTCACCAAATTTTGTTCTTCTAGGCTGAAGTGTTTGTTTACAGTAGCAGTTTTTATTGTTAGGGATCACTCTGTTCTCTCCTACATAGATAGATGAAATTGGAACTCTAAATCCAACATGGTATGTAGTAGCTCTCTGAAACTTGACAAAATAAAGTAGTTCTCAGTTTTGTCTCTATGGTTTGTTTCCTCTTCAAGTAGCCCTAAGCAGAGACTGGAGAAAAGCACTTTCATTGAAAGGGGTAGGCAAGCGTTCTAGAATCTACGAGTTTCCGAAATACCAGCAAATATTTTTTCACACAATCTTGATGATACTTGGTGGTAATGATCAGTACACAAGTCTCACTTGGCTCACCAAATTTTGTTCTCCTAGATTGAAGCCTTCGTTTACAGTAGCAGTTTTTATTTTTAGGTTTCACTCTCTTCTCTCCTATATAAATAGATGAATTTGGAAATCTAAAGACAACATGGATTCTAGTAGCTCTTTGAAACTTGACAAAATAAAGTAGTTCTCAGTTTTGTCTCTATGGTTTGTTTCCTCTTCAAGTAGCCCTAATCTGAGACTGGTGAAAAGCACTTTCATTTAAAGGGGTTTCCATGTGTCCAAGAATCTACGAGTTTCCGAAATACCAGCAAATATTTTTTGACCCAATCTTGATGATACTTGGTGGTAATGATCAGTATACAAATCCCACTTCGCTCACTAAATATTGTTATTCTAGGTTGAATCGTTCGTTTACAGTAGCAGTTTTTATTTTTAGGTTTCACTCTCTTCTCTCCTATATAGATTGATGAATGTGGAACTCTAAATCCAACATGGTTTGTAGTAGCCCTTGGAAACTGGACAAAATAAAAGAGTTCTCAGTTTTGTATCTATGGTTTGTTTTCTTTTAAAGTAGCCCTAAGCAGAGACTGTGGAAAAGCACTTTCATTTAAAGGTGTTTCCAAGCTTCCTAGAAATTAAAAGTTACTGAAATACCAGCAAACATTTTTTCACCCAACCCTGATGATACTTGGTGGTAATGATCAGTACACAAATCCCACTTGGCTCACCAAATTTTGTTTTTTAGTTTGAAGCATTCGTTCACAGATGCAGTTTTTATTTTTAGGTTTCACTCTGTTCTCTCCTATATAGATAAATAAATTTGGATCTCTAAATCCAACATGGTTTGTAGTAGCTCTTTGAAAACTGACAAAATAAAGTAGTTCTCATTTTTGTCTCTATGGTTTGTTTCCTCTTCAATTAGCCCTAATCAGAGACTGTCCAAAAGCACTTTCATTGAAAGGGGTTGGAAGCGTCCTAGAATCTACGAGTTTCCGAAATACCAGCAAATATTTTTTCACCCAAGCTTGATTATACTTGGTGGTAATGATCAGTACACAAATCCCACATGGCTAACCAAATTGTGTTCTTCTAGGTTGAAGCGTTCGTTAACAGTAGCAGTTTTTATTTTTAGGTTTCAAACTCTTCTCTTATATATAGATAGATAAATTTGGAACTCTAAAACAACATGGTTTGTAGTAGCTCTTTGAAACTTGAAAAAATAACGTAGTTCTCAGTTTTGTCTCTATGGTTTGCTTCCTCTTCAAGTAGCCCTATGCAGAGACTGTGGAAAAGCAGTTTCATTGAAAGGGGTTGCCAAGCTTCAAACAAATTACGAGTTTCCGAAATACCAGCAATTATATTTTCACCCAATCTTGAGGATACTTGGTGATAATGATCAGTACACAAATCCCACTTGGCTCACCAAATTTTGTTTCCTAGGTTGAAGCCTTCGTTTACAGTAGCAGTTTTTAATTTTAGGTTTCACTCTCTTCCCTCCTAGATAGATAGATGAATTTGGAACTCTAAATCAAACATGGTTTGTAGTAGCTCTTTGAAACTTGACAAAATAAAGTAGTTCTCAGTTTTGTCTCTATGGTTTTTTTCCTCTTCAAGTAGCCCTATGCAGAGACTGGCGAAAAGCACTTTCATTGAAAGGGGTTGGTAAGCGTCCAAGAATCTAAGAGTTTCCGAAATACCAGCAAATATTTTTTCGACCAATCTTGATGATAGTTGGAGGTAATGATCAGTATACAAATCCCACTTGGCTCACCAATTTTTTTTCTTCTAGGTTGAAGCGTTCGTTTACAGTAGCAGTTTATATTTTTAGGTTTCACTCTCTTCTCTCCTATATAGATAGATGAATTTGGAACTCTAAATCCAACATGGTTTGTAGTAGCTCTATGAAACTTGACAAAATAAAGTAGTTCTCAGTTTTGTCTCTATGGTTTGCTTCCTCTTCAAGTAGCCCTATGCCGAGACTGGCGAAAAGCACTTTCATTGAAAGGGGTTGGTAAGCGTCCAAGAATCTAAGAGTTTCCGAAATACCAGCAAATATTTTTTCGACCAATCTTGATGATAGTTGGAGGTAATGATCAGTATACAAATCCCACTTGGCTCACCAATTTTTTTTCTTCTAGGTTGAAGCGTTCGTTTACAGTAGCAGTTTATATTTTTAGGTTTCACTCTCTTCTCTCCTATATAGATAGATGAATTTGGAACTCTAAATCCAACATGGTTTGTAGTAGCTCTATGAAACTTGAAAAAATAAAGTAGTTCTCAGTTTTGTCTCTATGGTTTGTTTACTCTTCACGACGCCCAAATCGGAGACTGGAGAAAAGCACTTTCATTGAAAGGGGTTGGAAAGCGTCCAAGAATCTACGAGTTTCCGAAATACCAGCAAATATTTTTTCGCCCAATCTTGATTATACTTGGTGGTATTGATCAGTATACAAATCCCACTTGGCTCACCAAATTTTGTTCTTCTAGGTTGAAGCGTTCGTTTACAGTAGCAGTTTTTATTGTTAGGTTTCACTCTGTTCTCTCCTATATAGATAGATGAATTTGGAACTCTAAATCCAACATGGTTTGTAGTAGCTCAATGAAACTTGAAAAAATAAAGTAGTTCTCAGTTTTGTCTCTATGGTTTGTTTCCTCTTCAAGTAGCCCTAATCCGAGACTGGCGAAAAGCACTTTCATTGAAAGGGGTTGCAAAGATTCCAAGAAATTACAAGTTTCCAAAATACCAGCAAATATTTTTTCACCGAATCTCGATGATACTTGGTGGTAATGATCAGTAAACAAATCCCACTTGGCTCATCAAATTTTGTGGTTCTATGTTGAAGCGTTCGTTTACAGTAGCAGTTTATATTTTTAGGTTTCCCTCTGTTCTCTCCTATATAGATAGATGTATTTGGAACTCCAAATCAAACATGGTTTGTAGTAGCTCTTTGAAACTTGACAAAATAAAGTAGTTCTCAGTTTTTTTCTCTATGGATTCTATCTTCTTCAAGTAGCCCTAATTAGAGACTGAGGAAAAGCACTTTCATTTAAAGGGGTTTCCAAGCTTCCAAGAAATTAGGAATTTCCAAAATATCAGCAATTATTTTTGCAACCAATCTTGATGATACTTGATGGTAGTGATCAGTACACAAATCCCACTTGGCTCACCAAATTTTGTTCTTCTAGGTTGAAGCGTTCGTTCACAGTAGCAGTTTTTATTTTTAGGTTTCACTCTGTTTTCTCCTATATAGATAGATGAATTTGGAACTCTAAATCCAACATGGTTTGTAGTAGCTCTTTGAAACATCACAAAATAAATTTGTTCTCAGTTTTGTCTCTATGGTTTGCTTCCTCTTCACGTAGCCCTATGCAGAGACTGTGGAAAAGCACTTTCATTGAAAGGGGATGCCAAGCTTCCAAGAAATTATGAGTTTCCGAAATACCAGCAAATATTTTTTCAATCAATCTTGATGATACTTGGTGGTACTGATCAGTACCCAAATCCCTCTTGGCTCACCAAATTTTGTTCTCCTAGGTTGAAGCGTTCTTTTACAGTAGCAGTTTTTATTTTTAGGATTCACTCAATTCTTTCCTATATAAATAAATGAATTTGGTACTATTAATCCAACATGGTTTGTAGTAGCTCAATGAAACTTGAAAAAATAAAGTAGTTCTCAGTTTTGACTCTATGGTTTGTGTCCTCCTCAAGTAGCTCTAAGCAGAGACTGGCGAAATATACTTTCATTGAAAGGGGTTGCCAAGCTTCCAAGAATCTACGTGTTTATGAATACAGGCAAATATTTTTTCACTCAATCTTGATGATACTTGGTGGTAATGATCAGTACACAAATTCCACTTGGTTCATCAAATTTTGTGCTTCTATGTTGAAGCGTTCGTTTACAGTAGCAGTTTAATTTAGGTTTCCCTCTATTCTCTCCTATATAGATAGAAGTATTTGGAACTCCAAATCAAACGTGGTTTGTAGTAGCACTTTGAAACTTCACAAAATAAATTAATTCTCAGTTTTGTCTCTATGGTTTGCTTCCTCTTCACGTAGCCATATGCAGAGACTGTGGAAAAGCACTTTCATTGGTAGGGGTTGCCAAGCTTCAAAGAAATTACGAGTTTCCGAAATACCGGCAAATATTTTTTCACCCAATCGTGATGATACTTGGTGGTAATGATCAGTGCAAATCCCACTTGGCTCACCAAATTTTGTTCTTCTAGGCTGAAGTGTTTGTTTACAGTAGCAGTTTTTATTGTTAGGGATCACTCTGTTCTCTCCTACATAGATAGATGAAATTGGAACTCTAAATCCAACATGGTATGTAGTAGCTCTCTGAAACTTGACAAAATAAAGTAGTTCTCAGTTTTGTCTCTATGGTTTGTTTCCTCTTCAAGTAGCCCTAAGCAGAGACTGGAGAAAAGCACTTTCATTGAAAGGGGTAGGCAAGCGTTCTAGAATCTACGAGTTTCCGAAATACCAGCAAATATTTTTTCACACAATCTTGATGATACTTGGTGGTAATGATCAGTACACAAGTCTCACTTGGCTCACCAAATTTTGTTCTCCTAGATTGAAGCCTTCGTTTACAGTAGCAGTTTTTATTTTTAGGTTTCACTCTCTTCTCTCCTATATAAATAGATGAATTTGGAAATCTAAAGACAACATGGATTCTAGTAGCTCTTTGAAACTTGACAAAATAAAGTAGTTCTCAGTTTTGTCTCTATGGTTTGTTTCCTCTTCAAGTAGCCCTAATCTGAGACTGGTGAAAAGCACTTTCATTTAAAGGGGTTTCCATGTGTCCAAGAATCTACGAGTTTCCGAAATACCAGCAAATATTTTTTGACCCAATCTTGATGATACTTGGTGGTAATGATCAGTATACAAATCCCACTTCGCTCACTAAATATTGTTATTCTAGGTTGAATCGTTCGTTTACAGTAGCAGTTTTTATTTTTAGGTTTCACTCTCTTCTCTCCTATATAGATTGATGAATGTGGAACTCTAAATCCAACATGGTTTGTAGTAGCCCTTGGAAACTGGACAAAATAAAAGAGTTCTCAGTTTTGTATCTATGGTTTGTTTTCTTTTAAAGTAGCCCTAAGCAGAGACTGTGGAAAAGCACTTTCATTTAAAGGTGTTTCCAAGCTTCCTAGAAATTAAAAGTTACTGAAATACCAGCAAACATTTTTTCACCCAACCCTGATGATACTTGGTGGTAATGATCAGTACACAAATCCCACTTGGCTCACCAAATTTTGTTTTTTAGTTTGAAGCATTCGTTCACAGATGCAGTTTTTATTTTTAGGTTTCACTCTGTTCTCTCCTATATAGATAAATAAATTTGGATCTCTAAATCCAACATGGTTTGTAGTAGCTCTTTGAAAACTGACAAAATAAAGTAGTTCTCATTTTTGTCTCTATGGTTTGTTTCCTCTTCAATTAGCCCTAATCAGAGACTGTCCAAAAGCACTTTCATTGAAAGGGGTTGGAAGCGTCCTAGAATCTACGAGTTTCCGAAATACCAGCAAATATTTTTTCACCCAAGCTTGATTATACTTGGTGGTAATGATCAGTACACAAATCCCACATGGCTAACCAAATTGTGTTCTTCTAGGTTGAAGCGTTCGTTAACAGTAGCAGTTTTTATTTTTAGGTTTCAAACTCTTCTCTTATATATAGATAGATAAATTTGGAACTCTAAAACAACATGGTTTGTAGTAGCTCTTTGAAACTTGAAAAAATAACGTAGTTCTCAGTTTTGTCTCTATGGTTTGCTTCCTCTTCAAGTAGCCCTATGCAGAGACTGTGGAAAAGCAGTTTCATTGAAAGGGGTTGCCAAGCTTCAAACAAATTACGAGTTTCCGAAATACCAGCAATTATATTTTCACCCAATCTTGAGGATACTTGGTGATAATGATCAGTACACAAATCCCACTTGGCTCACCAAATTTTGTTTCCTAGGTTGAAGCCTTCGTTTACAGTAGCAGTTTTTAATTTTAGGTTTCACTCTCTTCCCTCCTAGATAGATAGATGAATTTGGAACTCTAAATCAAACATGGTTTGTAGTAGCTCTTTGAAACTTGACAAAATAAAGTAGTTCTCAGTTTTGTCTCTATGGTTTTTTTCCTCTTCAAGTAGCCCTATGCAGAGACTGGCGAAAAGCACTTTCATTGAAAGGGGTTGGTAAGCGTCCAAGAATCTAAGAGTTTCCGAAATACCAGCAAATATTTTTTCGACCAATCTTGATGATAGTTGGAGGTAATGATCAGTATACAAATCCCACTTGGCTCACCAATTTTTTTTCTTCTAGGTTGAAGCGTTCGTTTACAGTAGCAGTTTATATTTTTAGGTTTCACTCTCTTCTCTCCTATATAGATAGATGAATTTGGAACTCTAAATCCAACATGGTTTGTAGTAGCTCTATGAAACTTGACAAAATAAAGTAGTTCTCAGTTTTGTCTCTATGGTTTGCTTCCTCTTCAAGTAGCCCTATGCCGAGACTGGCGAAAAGCACTTTCATTGAAAGGGGTTGGTAAGCGTCCAAGAATCTAAGAGTTTCCGAAATACCAGCAAATATTTTTTCGACCAATCTTGATGATAGTTGGAGGTAATGATCAGTATACAAATCCCACTTGGCTCACCAATTTTTTTCTTCTAGGTTGAAGCGTTCGTTTACAGTAGCAGTTTATATTTTTAGGTTTCACTCTCTTCTCTCCTATATAGATAGATGAATTTGGAACTCTAAATCCAACATGGTTTGTAGTAGCTCTATGAAACTTGACAAAATAAAGTAGTTCTCAGTTTTGTCTCTATGGTTTGCTTCCTCTTCAAGTAGCCCTATGCCGAGACTGGCGAAAAGCACTTTCATTAAAAGGGGTTGCCAAGATTCCAAGAAATTTCGAGTTTCCGAAATACTAGCAAATATTTTTTCACCTAATCTTGATGATACTTGGTGGTAATGATCAGTACAAATCCCACTTGGCTCATCAAATTTTGTGCTTCTATGTTGACGCGTTCGTTTACAGTAGCAGTTTATATTTTTAGGTTCACCTCTGTTCTCTCCTATATAGATAGATGAATTTGGAACTCCAAATCAAACATGGTTTGTAGTAGCTCTTTGAAACTTGACAAAAAAAAAGTAGTTCTCAGTTTTGTCTCTATGGTTTGTTTCCTCTTTAATTAGCCCTAATCAGAGACTGTCCAAAAGCACTTTCACTGAAAGGGGTTGGAAGCGTCCTAGAAACTACGAGTTTCCGAAATACCAGAAATATTTTTTCAACCAATCTTGATCAGACTTGGTGGTAATGATCAGTACACAAATACCACTTGGCTCATTAAATTTTGTTCTTTTAGTTTGAAGCGTTCGTTTAGAGTAGCAGTTATTATTTTTAGGATTCACTCTCTTCTCTCCTATATGGATTGATGAATTTGGAACTCTAAATCCAACATGGTTTGTAGTAGCTCTTTGAAAGTTGAGAAAATAAAGTTGTTCTCAGTTTTGTCTCTATGGTTTGTTTCCTCTTCAAGTAGCCCTAATCAGAGACTGTTGAAAAGCCCTTTCATTGAAAGGGGTTGGAAGCGTCCTAGAATCTACGAGTTTCCAAAATACCAGAAATATTTTTTTAACCAATCTTGATCATACTTGGTGGTAATGATCAGTACAGAAATCCCACTTGGCTAACCAAATTTTGTTCTTCTAGGTTGAAGAGTTCGTTTACAGTAGCAGTTTTTATTTTTGGTTTCACTCTCTTCTCTCCTATATAGATAGATGAATTTGGAACTCTAAATACAACATGGTTTGTAGTATCTCTATAAAACTTAACAAAATAAAGTAGTTCTCAGTTTTGTCTCTATGGTTTGTTTCCTCTTCAAGTAGCCCTATGCAGAGACTGGTGAAAATCACTTTCATTGAAAGGGGTTGCCAAGATTCCAAGAAACTACGAGTTTCCGAAATACCAGCAAGTATTTTTT